>NC_056748.1:287556028-287856028 GCF_019279795.1 Protopterus annectens | reverse complement strand
TATATATATATATATATATATATATATATATATATATATATATATAAAATATATATTTATATATATATATATATATATATATATATATATATATATATATGTGTGTGTGTGTGTGTGTGTTATCTATAAGAAGGTTGAAGCCCACAGTGCTGAAATGAATAATTATGGAATCATAACACTGAAGACCAAAATGCTGAAAGCAACAATGTCTGAAAATCTTGAATACTGAATATCCATATCAGTGTAAACCCTAGAACATGTGCTAACATGGGTCCTGCAGGGGTGACAAGTCCAGAAGTTCGACATTGTGGTTTCAGCATTTTGGTCTTCTATATTATGCTACTAGGATTATGCATTTCTGGGATTCAATCTTGGGACAGACAACCTATATATATACATTTATTGTGGTATAGGGGGAGTTGGAAGACCTGTCACTCAATTAAATAGCCTGTAAGAGGAACCACTGACTCTTGACCTTTAGCAGCAACCTTGCCAGCTCAAACATTGCTGCCTCAGGAGGTTCATGTATGCTTCTGCTCATGCACAGCCTTCTAAGTGGCTCACAACTCATCCAGCACAAAGCTGGTCAGGCATTGAACCTAGGTTGCCTCCATCCCCCAAGTATTAGAGAACTGATTTGGGCCACTCAATCTCATCCTTTTTCCTGCAGCCCCTCCCCAAGCACAAATATCACTAATCAAACAAGGAGCATCTGGGCACAGTATGGGCTTCATCCCTGTGCACCACAGGGCCACTTTGAGTTAGAGAATTATTACCTGAAACTATCTTGAGAAGTTACTAAACGTGCATATTTTTGTGACAAGTTATGTAAATCATTATCATTATTATTTCAGCAAAGGCATAGTTTAATGTATAAAGAAGCCCAGATACAAGTGCTGTGAAAGGCAAAGATCTGGAATATATCTACTTTATGCAGTGAAATGAAGGAATGCTTGTGGAAAATGCATGCCATTTGAGCAAAATTTCTTAATGTTTATCTTGAGAGGGCTTTAGGAGATGATAGTAGATTTCAAAATGTGGGCAGAATTAAATTTTATGTTATTACTACTACAAAGTGATTTTAAACGATAGACTGACTATTAAATAGGGAATATATACAACAGAAAGAGAGAAGGGAAATGATGCTTGCTTTCAGACGTTACTGAAAGCAGTAAACTCTTAACAGTCATCAGTTGGCTGGGTGTGCCAATTCTGTTGGTTAGTGAAGCTCATTCTATGCTAAGATAGTAAATTAAATATTGGTTCATAGGTAATTACTAGAGTAATGACCCCAGGAGGCCTATTTAAGCCTAGTTATGTTTTCAAAATATTTCTGACAAGTTTTGATACCCTAGGGTTATTTTAAGGGGTATATGTAGGGTTGAGTACGTGTGGTCAGATATTCACAGGCTGCCTCTGTCTACTAAAGACATAGGTGCCAGACCAGGGGTTAATTTCTGATACCCCATCTACTGGTCCAAGTTACATTTGTGTTAGGTTAGGGAAGATCTCTGCTTCACAAGGACGGGAAGCCTGTTCCAGAAAAGGGGTAGTCTCAAAGACACATACCTCTCCCTCCAACATGCTCTATTTATGTTGCAGATGAGGTTTAAGTTCCTTGATTGGGTAATTATGATTCTATGTGTTTTGTGGATGTGCAACAGGTCCATCAGAGTGGGATCACAGGATGCTTTCTAGGCCAGGCATAGATCACCTCTCAGCAGTCTGTCGGAGATCATGTACAGGGTAGGGTCTTGAGGTGGTCAACATAGAACATGTGCTTTATGCCCTGTATTCTTTTTGCTAGAAACTTCTGTGGATGCCCCAGTTGTTGCATATGCCTGGTCAGGTAAATATTGAAGGGGGGTGTTATGCTCATTGATTGATATAATGAAGGTCTATTATAGTGGAAAATGACATCCTTTGACCTAGATGCCATACCTTTGCTTATAAGCTGTGCAGCTTACAATGATTTCCTTACTAACATAGACACATGATGGCCAAACACCACGTTTATGCTTACATGCATTCCCAAATCCCAGGTTACTCTTATGCGTGTATTATTAATGTGGTAATTTCCAGGGGTAGCCATCTTATCAAAGGATGCTATTATGCATTTCTTGGCACTGAATTTTAGACCATAGCTCTGACACTAATTATTAGTCTGTGTCAGGACTTCTTGGGGAGGGTATTTGTGTCTTTGGCAGATTCTGTGATTGCACTTAGTTTGCAATTGCCTACAAATTTGGTAAGGCAGAGGCCCTTGGCATTGGCTTTGACTGCAGAGAAGTAGATGCCAAAAGAAGCAGCCCAGTACTAAACCTTGAGGAACTCTGCTAGTGACTGGCCACTTTGTGGAGGTAGACTCTCCTACCCTAATTTCTTGGGTCCTAGCTGTGAGCCAAATGACTATCCAGTGGGCAACATAGAGGCTTATACCAAATTTTGTGAGTTTGTCTACAATGCCTAAGTAGAGTTACTGTGTGAAATGCTTAGGCTAGGTCAAGGTAGGCAGTATGCACAATTTTGCCTTCATCCACTGTTTTGGTGACCTTCTCAAAGAAGTCCACCAGGTTTTGTAGGCATGACCTTCCCTTGATAAAATTAAACTGGGTTGGCTCCAATGTCTGAAGGTTTCTTATGTCATTATTTATAATTTCTATGAGAATTCTTCCAATTACTTTGCTTATGAAACTAGTCAGACTTATGAGTCTTTGGTTACCTGAGTCCTTAGATGGCCCATCCTTGTGCAGAAGGATTACAGCTGCAGTCCCCCATTCACTTGGCATAGATCCTGTCAGTAGGCTATGGTTAAATAATTATTTTAATGGTCCTGATATGTCATATTTTAAGCTATTAAAGAGGCACTAACAGATATTACTGGGGCCCATTAATGCAATGTTCTTGGCTTAAGTGCATTGAGAACCTGCTCCCTAGATATAGTTGGAGGTGTTATAGTTGACTGTATTTCCTGAGGAGTGTCTGGGGAGGAAGGGGTAAAATTAAAACTAAATTTGTCAGCTAGCAGATTTGCTATAACTTCCAGATCAGTATATGTGTTTCCATTCACAATAAATTTGCAAAATTATTACATACTGCATTTGAGGTTGTGAACATAGCTGAAGAATGCTCTGTGATTGGCCTTGGTTGGTCTGGGAGGCTATTTTATTTCAGATTTGGGTTTGGTAATCTTGATTAGTCCCCTGAGTCACTTACTTAAATTGAGGGGAGATATTCAAACTTGCTGAGTATTATTTCTCTCCTGATTTTTGCCATGATTTTCTTCCTTTTATTATACAACCTATTAATACTGGGATTGCACCAGGGTGGCTTACTTTTTTAGTTTGTTCTGTGCTCATTCCAGGTATGTACAGCTGCCTCTATGTGGCCTTTAATATGATTAGTCAGGGTTTTAGTGAACAGTTCTGCATAGGCATAGGTGTTCACAGGTTTGGAGAGGCTTGATATTTTGCTAGTGTCAATTAACACTACAAAGGCTGCCAAAGAATGATTCCTAAAAGTTGCAGGGGTTCAGGGTTTTATTTCCAAGGAGACAGCTTTATGGTCTGGCCTGATCAGTGAGCACATTACACTGGGGGTAAGAGTGCAACATTCGCCCATGTTTGTGAGGACCTGGTATGACAATATGAGGTAGTGCCAGCTATGCCAGGAGGAGTAGGGCAGTGGATGTGTAACATATGCCAGCATAGCTAGTGGGAGTTTTTTTTTAAATAATTATATGTCATTTGTATATCAAACTGATTTGTACAGGTGCTTGTGTTGAAAATGTACCAACAGTGGGTGTTGTTGGACAGAAAAGACATCCACCTGCATGTCAGACTGTATTTAATATATTGCAGCAGAGGATACTGGAAAAGAAGAGGTTAATCTCAGTCTGGCTTGGTATACACTTTAAAGAGTGTATCTCACAGGTCTGAATGCAGCCAGAGATGCAACATCTGTGAAAACAAGGACTAGGGGTCCTGCTATGTTGTCCTTAGCAGTGAACCAATTGCTACCCTAGAAGGGTGGAAGTGTTGAAATGGTTTTATGGCTTCCAGATGCTGTAACACATCTTAGCAAAGTACTCTCTGTGTGTATTGTGACACATATGTGCTAGATTCTGGTTCAGCTTCTAGTCAAGAGGATAGCGTGGGAACCAGAGTCAGGTGACCAGATGTTATGTCATTCTACAGCCAGCAGTGAAATTATTTTAGATATTAGTGAGAAATGTGATAGTGGCACTCGGCACTCTCTTTTAGAACTGATAAGACCACTCACCCACTTCATCTTGCCTTGCTTGTGTAAGTAACTTAATTCGAGAATTGTACTTCTTTAGATCAATCAGGAAAATATAGTGAGATTAATTAAGTATTGTTTTTCTATACCTGTGTGAATCTTTCCATCTGTGCTATTTTTAATATTTTCTGTGATTCAAATGTGATATTTTTAATATTTCCTCTGATTGAAACTCTGGTGTTTATTGTAAATTGATATGCAGTATTTGTTTGTTCTTTTTATTACTTATTATTAAATATATTTAAACTTTTCATTATGGCTGGTCTTTTAGGGAATATTTTAAACCTTGAGAGTACTTATATTTATTTGTTGACACTGTGCCTGCTCCTGAAAGCCTTGCTTTTGGTCAAAATACTACCATTTTTATAAGTGTTAATTTTACTAAGAGTAATTGGGTACCCTGGTAAGAGCCTTAAAGTAGCCAGCTGGTGGTAGTGAAACTATCTTATCATCTGGGCGTAGGTGGCACAGCAGGTGAATCTGTGCCAGCCTTTCTCAGGCGTGTATATGAAAAACAAATCTCAATGAGTGCGTGTGTCAACTACTTGAAACAGGGACACAGAGCACTGATTTCTGCAGAGAGAAATGTGGAGCCTTATTTGGGGCCCAGAGAGAGAGAGAGAGAGTCCTGCCCCAGGACCTGGAGTGTACTCCCTGTGTGCAATTAAGGGAAATTATGCTTGGTGCAGAGAGCTACATCTGAAAATTCTGTGGGTATCTATTTTTGTTCCACGTGAAACTTCCCCACCAGTGTCAGTGTTGAGGATTGAGGCTCCTTGATTACTGTTCCAGAGGAGGGACATCACACCTGGTCAAGGATGTTAGTGCCCTGAGTGGGCACACAGACTTGCTGGCTTAGGGTGTTTATGTTTACAAAGCCCAGGAATCTCTGAGTCTGTATGTTTGGAGTCATGTATGAGTCCCTCACTATAGTTGGCAATTGTTTTGAGTTGAATGGGGTGTCTCCAGTATGTTTAAGTATGTGTTATGGGTTTTCTGGTTCATAGAGAGGGACCTATATCTTGCAAGGCAATGGTATGAGACTTTGCCTGTGGATGAGGAGATGCTCAAAAGAATCATACTGTTTCACAAGTCTTGAGGTGTGTTTATTTTGATGTAAATTGAGATGCCTCCAACTTCTGTCCCTTCCTGTGCAGTAGCTTTTTTAAATGTGCAGAAGACAGTATAGCCCATTACTGCTTGGGGTGCTGTGTGTTTCTTTAAACCATATCTCAGTAACTCCACAAACATATACATTCTCCACGGTGAGGGAGCTTGCAGAGAGTGTGGAGTTTCTTGTTTAAACTCCTGAAATTGAGCAGCAAAACCTCTGGATTTTCTTGAGTTAGTTTTGCTGTCAGATTTATCAGGTTGGCAATGCCTAAAAAAGGCACTATAGGTTGCACTAAGTTTTAGCCAATATTCAAAAGCCAATGGGAGAAGGTGCAGACCATCCCTAGCAATGCATCATCAACCATGTCCTCCCAGGATGACTAAGCCAATTATTAAACTCTATTATGATCTGTTCATATTGTGGCATCATCCTTGGAGAAGGTAGAATGCTACTCATACCAGCCTGGGAGACATAGTCTGAAAGTTCCACCATGTCTCTCTTCATATAGTCCAGGGAAGTATGCCTCAGGGTGTTTACACCCAAATGGACTATAACACAGTCATACTAGTACCTGTGGTTCAATGACCTGAGTGCATGCCTGATCTGGCAGATCCTGGCACCTGATAAGCCACTGACTAGGACTCTGTCCCTACACATCTTGGTGAGATGGGACAGCTGTATATCTCATAATGGACTCTCCTATGAACAAAATATTGGATCCTGTGGTGGTTTTCCCTATGGGCTTAGAACTGAGATGCTGTGAGATGTGATTATGTGTCGTGGTGGGTGTTGTTTTAGTGGAGTGCTTTTCTCAAAAAAATTTTCTTATTTTTCAAATACATTTGAATGAATTCCATAGTATGTATGCATAACATCTTAAATAACTGTGTACACATTTACATTAGCCTGACACTATAACAGATCTTAATGTATACAGTTAGTTTATAAGTATGTTCAATCCATTATCAGAGTGTTTGATCAATTATTGTATAGTGTCAATCAACGATAAGACTATTCCCCAAGGGTTGTTGATAAATGGCTTTGGATAAATTCTTACTTCTTTAATTTGCATTTCCAATAATGCTGTGGTCTTCAGTAGGCTGTAGAAGTCTTCCAAAGTTGGTATTGTGTTTGTATTCCATCTTCTTCTTATACACTTCCTTGAAATTGCAAGTACAGTCCATACTAGATACATGTTTGACCTATTCAAATGAGGACCTTCATTCACATTTAATAATACAAGAGCGTTAGTTAAATAAAATGATTCATTAAATAAAGCTTGTAGAAAGTTATTAATACCATTCCAAAATGGCTTAATTTTAGCACAATCAAAGAAAATGTGATTCCAATCTGCATTGTGTACTTGCTCACATCTCCAACATATTCCTTTTACGGAAGAACTAATTTTACTGATTCTGTCTGGTGTTAAGAATGCTCTGTGCAAGCATTTCCAATTAAAACCTTTCCAGTATTGTGTAAAGGATGTATATTTTATTGATAATAAGATATTTGTTTTAATATCTTCAGTTAACTGTACTGAGTGTCCTTTTGTTATATATTTCCAATATGAGGTTTTGGGTGTTGTTTTATAGTTTATCAATATTTTGTAAAATTTTGAAATACTGTTTCCTATGTCAAAGTCATTATATATGATTTCATATATGTATTTCGTAAATTTAGGTATTTCTTTAAACGAAGAATTGTTAATTATTCTACTTAAATCTTGCGAATATGACAGAATACTCTGTAAAGATAGCCAGTCCTTTTGTGGAATTTTGTATGTTGTTTTTATTACTTGCATATCTATAACTTTTAGTTCTTTGATACATTGGAGCCGACAAACAAATCCTTTCTGTTCCCAGGAATTTATAATTTCTCTATATATTTTATGTGGAAAGTTCTTTGTGACTATAAATGGTGTTAAAAGATTAAACCAGATTTTTAAATCTATATTTGCATTAATAATTTTCCTAAATGAGTCAACATAATAATTAATCATACAAGTTTTAGTGGATTTAGTTATGTTATATTGCATACTAATACATAATATGTGCCATGGCAAATAGTTTTTATCTGTTATTTGAATTTTTTTTTGTAAATCAAATTCATTTATTGATATTACAATTAGTAATTATTTCACATTTGCAGAGTAATTTGGACTTATCCAGTCTGAGATTGTTTTAGATATTGATGCTTTAGTATATGTTTCTATATCAGGAAAGTTTAATCCTCCATGTTGATGTATTAAAGCTATTCTGTTTCTTTTGGGAAACCATAAAAATGTTATTAGGCATGAATTTATTTCTTTGAGTATATTCCTTTCTGGCAACAGTTGTATTGTTAAGGCTGCATATAGGATCCTCAGCAGTAAAAACATTTTATTAACTGTAGTCTATCTTCAAATGTTAATATTATTTTGTTCCATTTTTCCACATAGATTTTAATTGTATTGATATTACCATAGTTTTTTTGAGACTAATTCATTATTATCCTTGCATAACTCAATTCCTAGATATTTTAAGGTAGATTCTTGTTTCCCTATGTTGTGATGCTCCTTAGTCTGCAGTTCTTTTTTTATTTAAAAATAAAAATTATGATTTTGATTTATTGAAATGGAGTCCTGAAGTCATGTGAGATTTGTCAATTAATATATCTAATTCTTCTAATGTCTCTTTTGTATTACATAATGTTAGTAATATGTCATCAGCAACTAGCATTACTTTAGAATTGTATTGTTCATAAACATCTATTCCTTTGATTTTTATATTGTTACAAATTGAATCTGCCAATATTTCAATAGCCAGAGCAAATGGAATCAGTGACATGGGACATCCTTGTTTAGTGCCTTTTGTTATATGTATAGATTCAGAGGTAAAAGGACCTAACTTGACATATGCTTAATTATTTGTATATATATATATATATATATATATATATATATATATATATATATATATATATATATATATATATATATATATATATTCTATAGGAGATGAACAAAGGATGCAGGAAATTCAAATAGCATTAGGGTTTTGAATAAATAGTCCCAATTTAAGGAATCAAAGGTTTTCTCTATATCTAAGCCAATTATGAGTGTTTATTTTCTTTATTAACATAATATATAAGATAAATTATCCTTTTAATATTGTCATGTGTATGTCTCTTCTTCTTCTCTTCTTCTTTTGGCTTTTCCCAGTTAGGGGTCGCCACATCAGATCATCTGTTCGCTCATAACTGGCAGTGAAGTTTTACAGTGTCGAGTTGCCAGCCTGGCGCCCAACCTTCCACAGAAGGCACACACATGCACACACTTACACCTAGGGCCAATTTAAAGTGTCCAATCCACCTACTGCATGTCTTTGGGATGTGGGAGGAAACCAAACTCATAATATGAAAAATAAGAGAAACAAAGCAGGTAATAATTATGCTAAAGTTAAAAGAGTGTCAGCTTCTAACAAAGAAAAACTCTTACGCAGCAGTAGGAGGAGACTGATGATGAAACAAAGCAAAATGTTATTCAATCATAAGTATGTCACTGTGTTCTGTATTCTGTGCAAGCTTCAAAATAACAAAGTTGAAGCACTAAGCATTATTTATTTATTTATTTATTTATTTATTTATTTATTTATTTTCATTTGCATTCCAGGAAAGTCTGACTGAGTAAACCACTTTTTCAGCAGAGGCCTGGGAAGAAAAGCTCCAAATGAGAATACAAGTACAGATTAACAATAACATTGAACACAGCATAAAAGAAAATAAAACAATCACAGATTATCAGAAAAGTACTGCATGAGTGGATTGAAAAAAAGAATACATGGTACAATTAATTGACATACATGCCTATGATATAAGAAGTATCCACCTGGTATGCATATGACTGAGGCAACAAAAACATGTTAATTAGGATTTTCTGGTGGACTGATTTAGTAAGAGTGATAGGGTGATGGTGCCGGTTAGAGATAAAGGAGGAAGTAGTCAAGTCTGAAAGGATTTAGGTGAAAAGAGAAAGAAAGAGCAGAGTAGGGAGGAGGTATGAGAAGGAGGATTTGATGGGGCTATGAGGATGTTTGTAAATGAACAGTTATTAAAATAGTGGTATTATTCATATATGGCTTTATGCAAATTAGAGAGAAGATGAGGAAATGAGTATTAGAGATCACCATGGTGTAGATACACAGCAACAAATCCAGGCTGGTGAAAAGGTCATGTTTCACTTGTGACTTGAATTAGTGAGGGTCTCTAGTTTTCCACAGAGGGAATAGAGAGACATTCCAGAGTTTGGCTATTTGGGAGGTGTATAGGGCATCCATGTCTGCAATATTGGAGAAGCTGATACCAGAGAGAAGTGTTTCTGAGGATTTAAGAGCTTGAGAAAGGGAGTACCGGTACATGAGCAAAGATAGTGATGGGCATTGTTGAGAAATTATAGTATTTTTTGAGCTTGTTTTAGCTGATAGAGCTTAATGAGATTAGGGAGTACAAGCCAATTTAACTGCATGAGAGGTTCACAGTGATAGGTGCAAAGAACTGGAAGACTTGAAGGGTGGTGAAACTGGAGGCAGCATATAGGAGGGCTGGGAGAAGTACAGCAATTGTAATGTGTTTTCTGGTAGATTCAGTGGAAAAGGCTTTGGTTTCATAGAACAAGCCTAGTTTTTAATGTTTCTTTTTTGTGATTATCTGGATCCAGAGGTCAAATTTCATGTTTTGATAAATGGTCAGTCCTAGAAGTTTAGTGTGATTAACCTGTCCAACAGAGGTCTCATTTGAAAAGGTGAGGATATAGGTAGTTGCAGAATTTTGTTGGCCTTTGGAGTGAACAGCATTAGTTTAGTTATCTGTGGTTAAGAGCAAGGTTCATAGGTTCATAGGTAGGTACTCGGCTATCTGCCTGAGGGCATTTATAAGCCTAGTCAGAGTGTGTTAGCTTTTGCCGCCCCATTGATTAATTAACTGAGCCTCTGTCAAGAAGATACATTCATAGGTTGGAGACATTGAACCCGATTTCTATGGAACAGAAGGATTACTGGATTATGGACTGGAGATCATGCACAGTTCTAGTGGAGAAAATAATGGTGGAGTTATCTGCATATTAAATAATGGTAGAGTTAATGGGCTGATCATGAAAATCATTGATAAAAATGTGGAATAGGATAGGACCTAATATGGACCCTTGTGAAAATACTATACAAGCAGCAAGAAGAAAAGAGGTTGAATGTAACCATTTAACACTTTGGATTCAGCTGGAGATGTAGGAGCTAAACCGTAAGATAGAAGAATTTGAGACACTTAGATGTGAAAGCTTTTAAAGAAGTTTATGGAGAGAGATAGGGGGGAGGTTGGCATAATGGTTAAGGTGTTTACCTTACAGACACAAGGTGCAGGGCTTGATTCTCACTTGGGGCAGTTGGCTACACTTAAAATGGCCCACAAGGGCAGTTAGCCTAGTGCTAAACTATGAACCTATGAAAGTCAGAGAGAGATCAAGAAACACTGCAGATATCAAGGACAGTGCTGGTAGCTGTATGCAAAACAGATAGAAGAGTTCTGTCAGTGCTGTGAGAAGGACAAAATACATGCTGGAATTGCGACAGAAGGTTGTTAGAGAGTAAGACTGGAGCAATAGGAAGTGTATATATTTACCAGGATCTTGGACAATGGAGTGAGGATGGTGATAGGCCTAAAGGTATTTGTTTCTGTAGAAAAGCAACCTTTGTGGAGTGAAATACTTTACCTTGTTAAGAATATCTTGGATTTTAGTGGTATTTCTAAAAGTTGAGTAGATTTAGAGAGAACAGAGGAATTTGCTGATTTTCCAGGAAATCCAGGCTTTAATATACTATTTTTTTGAGTTGTTTGAATGGAGTCAGTGAGGGGTGCAAGGCTTGATTTCATTTTTTTTTCATCTGAGTGGGGCTAGAACATGGGTCATAGACTGCATGGCAGATCATGGCTAGTACATTTAGAATTTTTAGAAAAGTAGAGTTGAAATGCAGTACAGTATTGTTAACAGGAAGAGTTTTTAGTATATTCCAGTTGTATAGACATAGAATTGTTCTCTTTTGAACTTTGATTGATTTCTTACATAGCCAAATTTATAGATTTGTTGGAGAATGGCAGCAAATGGTAAATATGGGTTGTGGTTGTTTAGAGAGTTAGATAAATGTGTGATTGGGTAATATTGTTGGGGCTGTCTGTTAGAATCAAGTCCATTATGGTCTTTGTGCCTGAGCATTTGTTAAATCTGATAAGGATGTTCATGACTTTCAAGTTATAGAGACTGATGAAAGTGGCAGCGATATTTGATGTGGGTGAAGAATACAGGTTACAGATGACTTATTTAATATGTATGTCTCCTTGTAAGATAGTTTCAACTGAAATTTTAAGGAAACCCAGGAAAGAATATCCTCAACGAGTGGAATGTTGCTAGCCTGGTTGGGTGGTATGTAGAGGGAAATAATGCAAATGGTTTTGTGGTTGTTATGCTTACTATCATTTGAGATTTATTAAACTTTGGGATTATAAGGGGTGAGGGCCGATTTGAAGGTGGCATACAAACAGTACAGTCACTCCACCTGCATGCTTAGATTGGGAGGTCATATCAAAGAATGTTGTAGCCTGAGGGTAGGATTTCTTCATTAGGGGCAAGTGGTTTTAAACAGGTGTCTGTTAAATGAGAACGCATGGAGAATTTTTAATTAATCATGGATGTAGTGATGAAACATTGTTATATATGCTATGAATATTAAGACCTAGCAGTCTGAGGTTGTCAATGTGAGTAGGAAGACATAATGAGTTCATTTTGTAGGTGGGGTAGGGCTGGGTAGTATCTGAGGGCTAGGTTTTAGGGTAAATCTCACCAAGAAGCTGTGAACTGTTGGGGAGTACTAGTAGTGTTTTTCTTTGTTTTGTTTTTTTTTTTTTTTTGGTACAGTACATTGAGGTGAATTAGAAGGCTATGTGTTGGCGTTTAAGTGTCTGGGATGAATGAAGTTGTGAAAAGACATTTTGAGGAGGGTTGAAGATATGGATGTGTATGGGGCAAGGTGATTATGCAGCAGGAAAACGAGAGAAAGTAATGTGGGTGTCTGATGGGGTGTAATTGGATGATAGGAGGATAGCATGGATAGTTGTGTTAGATATAAAGAAATGAGTACAAAGAGGAATATGTTGTTAAGATGGATGAGATAGTGAAGGCAAAGGATCCTTGGGGTTAGAATAATGGAGATGTGACATTAGGAAGAAAGGAAAAGGAGTAGTCCACCCTAAAGGAAGTAAGAACAGTACCAAGGAAAATGAAGTTGGGAAAAGCAGCAGGAACAGATGAGGTCACAGCAGATGTGACCAAGACGATGGGTGAGGTAGTGGAGAAATGGTTCCTGAGGAAACTCACAGAAGTATGGAGAGA
The DNA here is from genome assembly GCF_019279795.1 of Protopterus annectens. Lineage (NCBI taxonomy): Eukaryota > Metazoa > Chordata > Ceratodontiformes > Protopteridae > Protopterus > Protopterus annectens. The sequence goes on along the minus strand of NC_056748.1, from coordinate 287,843,204 downwards.
AAGGCATATCCTAGATGACTGGAGAATAAGCATACTAGTGCCAGTTGTACAAAAACAAAGAGGACAGTCACAACTGTTGGCAGTATAGAGTTATCAAACTTATGCCACTAAATGCAAGTTCTGGAGAGGGTGATTGATAGAAAGTAAGATGCAATGTTTACAGTGAGACAGATAGTTGAAAAGAAGCTAGAAATGGGGAAAGAGTCCAACTAGGTGTTCCTAGACTTGAAGAAAGCATATGACAAGGTTCCAAGAAAGCTGATTTGAGCAATCCTGTGTTGGTTCGAAGTCCCAGAAACACTGATAGAATTTGTGAAGTCTATCTATAAGGACCCAATGACTCAGGTATGAACAGTGTTCGATCTCAAAGAGGAGTTTCCAGTTGGTGTGCATCAGAGTTCAGGTCTAAGTCCTCGGTTGGACATACTGGTGATAGACTAGATTAGCAAACAGGTTGGAAGGGACAGATTAACACAGCTGCTGTATGCAGACAATGAGGCATTATAAGCAGACTCTGTGCAAGAACTTCAGCAAAGGTTAGGGGAATGGAATGCAAAGCCAAAGGCACATGGGATGAAACTGAGTACAGACAACTGTAATGGCAGAAAATAGGAGAAATCAGAAGAAGCTGAGAATTGAGATAGAAGGCAAAATAATGCAACAGGTCAACAGCTTCATGTATGTTGGAGGCGTGGTTGAGGAGAAAGGGAGTCTGAATGAGGAGGTCAAAGCTAGAATCAGAGGGGATGCACCCAGGTGGCACAGAGTGTCAGGGTAGTTTATAACAGACAAATGATAAAGAAGCTGAAAAGTAAGATGTACAAAACAAAGGTGTGACCAGTACTGCAGTAATGCCCAGGTTTTTGCACTATACAGTAGTACAGAAGCCAAAGTAGTGCCAATTGTAGAAAAAGTCAAAGGGAACAGATTACAGTGTTTTTTGCACATGTGCAGAAAAGCAGAAGGCAATCTGGTGAAGAAGATTTGGGACAGACATGAAGAATGCAAGTGGAAACAAGGGCCTCCCACGAAGAGGTGGATAGATTGTATCAGACAAGGCTTGTAACAGTGAGGCATGACAGCCAAAGGAGGTAGGAGGGTGGCACTAAACAAAGAAAGAGATGGTGACAGTTGAAATGACACCCTGACCTCATGTAGAAAATGTGGAAAATGGAGTTGATGATGATGGTAACAGTAGCAAGGAGTAGATTTGGTGAGGAGATGAAGAAGAACAAACAGAAACCATGTGAATGGGATTAAAATACAGGGTGTTAGTTGGTACTTATATATGATAGGTAGCACAGTGCAAATTTATTAAAGGAAAGGGTCTGCAGGTAAAAGCAAATGCTGGTGCATGTGGATATGAATAATTAGTGTTACAGTTTGCTATAAACTAAGACTGGGAGTATGATGCAGGTAAGAGTGAGGGTAAAAGCAGGTGGTATGTAGTTAGTGATATGACTTACTGTCAGGAGGAGTGGAGAGAGAGTTATATATATATGCTGGTAGAGTGACAGTTAACTTTAAGGGCTTGGGTGGGTAGAAGAAGAGGGGGAGGAGAATGAAGAGGATAAACTGTCAGTGCAACTGGGGCTGAGATTGGAGTGAAGTAGGCTAGCGACACATATGTTCAGTGAGTTAATCAACAATCACATACACACATACACCCATATACACACACACAATTAGGGTCCAAAACCTTCCGCAGGCTGATGTTAAGTCACCAAATTTAGTAAAAACTGGAGCAACTTTGCAGTGCTTAGCTGTGATGTAGCACAGTAAAAGTGAATTAATATAGATGTTCTATCAGCTGCATTAAGCAGCAGCCAAGGACAGGCATGCAGTGCTTGTTGCAGCATACATAAAGCATTTGAGTCCTCCAGTCGAAGGCAGGTGATAATGTAAAATAGACTCCACTAGCCTAGTTTTTAAATTATTAAAGTATTCATAAATGCCTAGTTATTTTATTTTTGTTTGTAAAAGTGTTTTTCTTTTTTTTCCCTGATACTGGGTGGGGGAATAACAGAAGTGTTCAGCCTTAGGGAGCCAGGTGAAACATTTAATATAACTGAAATACTAATTGTAATCAAGAAGAAGCTGATAAATAACTATGTCTATCTGAAGGCATGGGTGCTACAAGATGCTAAAGACTGGGGAAGGGGGCAAAGGCCTAGAGAGGAAACTTGGTGCCCTGAAAAAAGAAGAAGAGCTGTGATATGTGATTTATATAGTATCATCTAGAGTTTCATTAAGAATAACTGCACAGAAATTTAAAATAAAATTGCAAATCAAACTATTTTATTTCTTTAACCCATTCCAAAGTCTGAGTGATAAAGATGCTTTCACTTGAATGCATGACCTCTGAGTACACCATTCAGACAGATGACGTGTGCCAGGAACTTGGTAGACTACATTAAATGGGGAGAGGGGATTAACAGGCAGTATTAGCAAAATGCCCTGTCTCTTCCATGGTATTTGGGCTTGCAAGTTTCAAACTACTTATTGTTAAACACAGATTGCAGTTGCTGAATAATAAGACTCTATGCAGACAGTATAGGTCTTGTCATAATCCTGTCAGATCCCTGTACACTTCAAACAGCGAATCTGAAATAAAAACAAGGTATCGTAGTAATGTATTTCAGCTTGCAGCTCTCACGTGCTATAAATATTATAAATTAAATATATTTTCTGGTAAAATTAATCTTGACTGCGTTCTTATTGCAGAGTAAAAGTTTCCACATCTCCACTAAGCCAAAGCAATGAACACTTTATTGTGATAACTCTAATTGTATTTTGCTTTTGTCCACATCCTGCCCCACCCTGAACAAACAGACAGCCACCCTGGCACTCACACTCTATGTGTGGCTGCAAAAGTGATGAAATAGCAACAATAATGTACTTCCACATGCTATTACAGGGTACCCTACCACCACATCCATTACCCGAAAATTATAAATAAAATAAAAAAACATGATTTGCTTTGGATAGTGTGTACTGTTACAGCTGCCCACAATCCAATCCAGTTTCCTGACAGAAAAAGTGAAATAATAAATGATATTAGTATTTCAACTTGGAAGCTTTCAAACATTAATATCTGTTCCCACCTTCCCCAAGTCACAGAAATAATCATTTTTATTCCTTCAACCTCAGCTTTGCTTTCACACACAAACACACACACACACACACACACACACAGCTACTTTTGGTAATCAACTGTGATCACCAAAAATGGTAAAAATATCAAGATTACTGGATTTGAAGTTGCTACTGTAGGATGGAAGATGCTTCTAGACCTCCCCTATATCAATCATGGTAAAAGTTAAAAAAGGTCTGCATTCTGCAGTGTACCATATCTACTATCACCACATCACATAGTTCTGTCTGGTATCTTGCTGGAAATTAAAATAAAACACACATCTGCAAGAGGAAACTGTTCATGAAGATCCATACATCTGCAACTCCAGGTAGTCTCAAGACATATCTACAAAACATTACTACGAAAGTACTGTGATCGACTGCTACCTATAACCAGTCACAGGTGCTTAGACTGATAGTAATAAGTCATGGGTTGGCAACACATGCCCTGTTACTATGTTTTTGGACTAGAGGTGGGAAGTCATGCTAAGTCAAATGACTGACACTGCAGAATAGTCTTCTCTGATGAATATTTTTTAAAAGGACCATGCAGGGCATATTTTCAATGGCTGTCTAAAGTAAGAGGCGTATACCCCCTCACTATATGGTTCTAACACCCATATTTGTACAAGCCTCCAGCAAAGTGATGTCAAGAATCAAAATGTACTTCAAGCCAATGGTGAAAATTAAGTAGCGAACTGGGTGTGGTAGAAAAGATTGCTGAGGTTTTAACACAACATCTGATAGAAAAAACTTAGTAGGGAATTGTTTGGCAGCAAGCATAAATGAATATACCAAGTAATCTGGATGGCAAATTAACTGTTTAATAAAGGATGTGTATAACTGGGAAACAAAACAGCAAATTATGTTTCTTGATTTTGAGAGGTAAGGAGAAAAATACTGCAAGAAGTGCAAACTGACTGAGTTACTAAAACCTAATCAAAGGGGAAATTATGGAAATACAAACTTAGCTCTGGGTGATATCAACACATTGCAGAATTTAAACCTGTTGAAACTTTCTTAGATTTGGTCATGATTTGGTAAAGACGTATGACTCTGTGATAACAGAGCAGATAGCCTTTCAAAGAGATGTCATCTCTTTAATCTCAGGTATGCAAAAGGTTACAGAAAACATTTCAATAAAGCCAGCATTGGGGGGTTGCTGTTGCTGAGTAAAGTGAGAAATTAAACCTAGTGGTGCTTGAAATGGTCATAAAATGGAAGTGCAATTAAAATAAGAACTGAAAAGCAGAGAAAGTACAGTAGTTAATTTTCAAAAAGGTCAGAATGGGATGACAGATGACCTTAAGTAGCTGAAAAGTAAAAAAAAAAAAGGAAGCTTGGTCAATGGAGCATTTAGGCAAGGGAATGCAGCTGTACATAAGCAAACAGATACCCTAACTGAAAGTTTATCTGATCTTACTAAACAATTCTGGGGCATAAAATAAATTGTGTCTCAAATGGAGTCTGTGCTATAAGGAGTGAAAGAACCCTTGGCTCAAAAGGAAATGCATTAGGTGGGAAGTACAGACATTCATAATAGAAAGGTGCTGGATGCAGCATAGCTGATGTAAAGTCTATAGATAGATGCAAGGCTTTCTGACATAAAGAAGAGTGTCTTAAATCAAGAGATGTCCAAGCAAAGTGATGCTTTGCAGAGAAGTGATGATAAAACAAAATAAGTCTGAACTTGGAAAGGCTTTGGCTCAAAAATGGAATCTGTTTCAGTTAACAAGGGAAATGCAATCATTTTGTGTACAGCCTGATACAGTTTGCAAACTGTGGTGGTAAGGATGTTTCCTGTTATCCCTAAGGTTTTATAGTTTTGGAGTTGATATATTTAGAAATGGAGGGTTTGGGAGCAGAGACACTTGTTTCCACCAAAAATGTTGTATTCATTGTTGAATTTAATGCTGTATGTTTGTCAACATTTTTCATTTTGCAGTTCATTCACTATTCCATCTGTGCTATAGATATGAATCCACTCAGGAACAGAAGAATGAAGGTATGTCATCAAACATCACAATCTAGTTTCTTAAAATACTGCCGGGTGCCTCCATTGCTAACACAATTGTGGTAAGCTGTCACACATCTGTGAGTAACTGGAACATCAAACAATGTGTAAAATTCTCTGCAACATTATGTTTATTATAAATTCATTGTAGCTGATAATCATGTATTCTAGTATTGAAATGCAACTGACAGCTCATGCAACCCATCCCATATCCAAGCAAAAGATGACACACACATATAGGTGCATATTGCTAACCATTTAAAATCTGATTATGAGTAGTCTGCAGGTCTTCACTGATGTGTGAGAAACATTTAGAAATGCTGTCTGGAAAATGAGTTAAAGCTAGAGTGCTAGCATGGTGATCCAGGGATATGTTTATTTGGTGGTGCACCCTTAGGTATTGGCCATTTCCTAGGATGTACCATGTTAGCATAGTCATTAACAAATAGATTGACCATCACTTGCACAGAGGAACAATGCAAATGCAGGTGGTCTGACTTATCTAGACAGGACCCAGAGAACCTCTAAGTTATTAGCAAGACAAGGAAGTGGGATATCCATGCCATGTATGTAAGCACATACTTATAATGCTGATGACTGGTATCACTTTATAACGTAAATATGTGTCACCTGTAATTATCTTTTTACCCGTGTGTGAAGAAAACACAGTGGACAAAGTGGTTTTATGAATTTTGTCAACAATGGCTGGCTTTAACAACTGTTGAGTAATGAATTTGCTGCATTTTAAGGTTACTAAAAAGAGAGTTAAAAAACTGTTGACATTAACTACATAAATATAAATAGAGAAAATGTATTCCAAAACAAGCTTTCAGGCAATAATACCATCCTCAGGTGTTATAAAAATGCATAGACTAACACCCCTTTCATAAATAGATACATCTGTTGAAAATAAATTATGAAAATTAAAAATTATTTATTTAATTGACATTTGTTAACCAGGATGGTCCAACTGAGCCAACTGAGCCATAAAAACTAAGGGTAATACTGCTCAATGCCAGAAGTCTAAACCTCAAGATGCACGCCCTCGAAGCCCTCCTCAGTATGGAGAATATCGATGTCTGTGCTGTGACTGAAACCTGGTTCAAGGCTCCTGAGAGCACCCCAGCACTATCAGGTTATACCTCATATCATGCGTTCCGGCCCCAAAATCTGGACCGAACCACAAAAGGAGGGGGAGTATCCATATTCATAAAGGATACCCACACCTCCAGGTTAGTGGCAACGCACGAAGCATCGGAGACCATCCAGGTGCAATTAACCATAGGTAAAACTGCCCTACAGTTTGTAGCATGCTACAGACCACCCTCTCAAACTCAGGAAACCCACACAGCCTTCCTGAAGACACTGGAGAGTATGAATGTCTCTCCAAACACCATCATATTGGGTGACTTCAACTACCCAAACATAGACTGGGAACATTACTCAAGCCCCAACACCCTAGCCCAAAGGTTCCTGGAGTTCATAAACTCAAATGCTATGGAACAACTAGTCACCATTCCCACAAGAGGAGAAAATATACTAGACCTGATCATCACAAACATGGGGACAAAATGCTCCACACCAGAAGTATATCCCTCATTGGTGAGATCAGACCATAAATTAATCTCACTGGAGATCCACATCCCGCCCCCAACCCCAGCAAAAAAGACCACAGTGAAGAACTTCTCAAAAGCAAACTTCACACTTCTTAAGACTGGAGTGGTATCCTTCAAGGCCCCCGAGCCAGTGGAAACCACAACCCATGCTGCTGAAACCCTTACAAATGCCTTCTACGAGCACCTCCAGGAATGTATGGATCAAGCAATCCCTAATAAAATCAAGACCATTTCTACCAAAGGCAGGTGCCCGGTCTGGTGGACCCCAGCCATAAACAAACTCTACATCAAGAGGAGAAAGCTACTACATGACAGAGCAAAATCCCTAAAAGGGAAGGCATCTCTGATCAATACTAGCAAAAAACTACGATCACTCATAAAATCATCCAAGGCCAACTTTGAGAGACAAATCGCTAAAGACAAAAAAGACAATCATAAGGCCTTCTTTAGCTATGTTAGAAACCTGGGTGGAAACTCCCAGATATGCTCAGAATTAGTCCAAAATGATACAAAAATCACTGAACCCACAGACATTGCCAACATACTGGCAGACAGGTTCAGTGCAAATTTCTCCCCTCCCTCCCCCCCAAAAGGAGAAATATCTATCCCACCAGAGTCTAGCCTCCCAAACATCTCAGATGCCCAGGTGAGAGCTCCTCTCTCTAAAGCAAAAAACACAGCATCAATGGGACCGGACGGTGTCCCCGGCTGTGTGCTACACGAACTCAATGAGGAACTAAACCCACACATAAGGCTGCTGTTTAATCTTTGCCTTACTACAGGATACGTACCCAAAGAATGGCCGACGGCAACTGTGGTCCCACTCCACAAAGGCGGTGCTTCTACGGACCCTGGAAATTACCGCCCCATAAGCTTGACGAGCCTTGTCTGCAAAGCTATGGAGAGGATCATAATGGAACTCATAAATAAAGACATTGGGGACCTACAGACACTGGATCCTACCCAATTTGGCTTTGTCAAGGGCAGATCCTGCCTCTTGAACTTGGTCGACTTTTCGAAACAGTCACTAAGGCCATTGATGAGGGTAAGGCAGTTCACACAGCCTACCTTGACCTAGCAAAAGTGTTCAACACAATACCCCACTCGGGCATCATAGAAAAGCTCACCAGCTTAGATGTAAACCCATATGTCACAAGATGGGTTGCAAACTGGCTGAAGGACAGAACCCACAGGGTTAGAGTTGCTGGTGCCATGTCAGACTCTAAGCCGGTCACGAGTGGTGTCCCACAGGGCTCAGTCCTGGGTCCCCTCTTGTTCGGCATTTATTTTTCTGAAGTGCAGGCAAACATAGGGGGATTGTGGCTGACAAAATTTGCAGATGACTGCAAACTGGGCACCATAATTGACACTCCATCAGACACAGACATCCTCCAGAGAGGTCTCATAGAAATGGATAACTGGTGCCAGAGCCATGGCCTTAAGCTAAATGCCAAAAAATGTATAGTCATACCCTTTGGGAAAAACAAGGTAACCCCTAATTAGCACATAGGTGGTAATCCATTAAACACGGAAGAAGTTATCAGGGACCTGGGGACCCAAGTTGACAGTAACCTCTCTTTTGACATTCACATTGCCAAAGTGGTTAGGAAGACCTTCTACATTGCCCACCTGATCATGAAGGGATTCACATCCAGATCAGGAGAGGTCATTGTACCCCTGTACTCTTCACTTATCAGACCAATGATTGAGTACAACGCCCCATTCGGAATGTACCTTACCCGACACCTGCAGCAGTTGGAAAGACCCCAAAAGTTCCTCACCAAAAGGATAAAGGAGCTCAAACATATGTCATACGCTGCCCGACTGAAGAAACTCCAGCTCTATTCAGTCACATACCGTCTGCTCAGAGGTGATCTGTGCCTGACATACAAGGCCATGTCCAACCCGGAATTAATGGACATGCTCCACCTCAAAAAATCCAAATCCACCAGAGCCACAAGAGCAAGAGACTTAAACCTCAACACGGATATAAATAGGACATGCTGGAGGGACAGATTCATCACCCAGAGACTCCCTACACTATGGAACAGAATCCCAGTCCATGTGAGGCAGAGCCCCTCACTGACTCTGTTCAAGAGAAATCTTGACGAGTGGATGGGAGATCGTAGGTTTACCCCGGGAATCATCTCTGTGTCACTGCTGGACAGAGGCACAGCAAACTAATGGGTATAGTATTCTCATCTTAAGGGGTGGTGAAAGCCACACACACTCTGGCTAGGCTTATAAATGCTCTAGGGCAGATAGCCTAGTATGAACCTATGAACCTATGAACCTATGAGCCAGAAGCCCATTTTCAGTGGAAACCCGAGGAGAAAAGCTCTACTGTAATACAAACATAAATGAAAGTACAAATTCAGATTGACCATACAATATAAAAAGGGTTGGTAACATAAAGCAGTACTAGGCAGTTACATAGGGTAGAGAACTCAAGAATATAGTCGGCAGGAAGTGAACAATGATAACCGAGGGAATGATTATATACAATAGTTGATAGAGGTCAATTACTATTAAAATAATACTTAAATATTAAAATATGTATTAAATATTAAACAAAGTATTACAATGATAAATAATAAAAATGAAATACATTTTCAGGTAAAATTATGCTTGACTGTGTAAATGTTTAATAGAAAAATCACTCTGAAGAGTCAGTGCTGATTTTGTCTAATCTCATGTAAAGATTTCAGCATTTAAACAATTAGGGATATAAAAGCTCCCAAGAATAAATAGGAAGAACACTTCTTAATGGATGGCATGTGCATCATAGAAAAGAATCCTGAATATAAAAGAACTTAAAACTAAGTGAGAAATATATAGATAAAAATAGTGGCATTTAATATTTCTAAATACCCACTGACTGATGCTGTCATGAGTGATGGTCCCACCACCGCCGACCCATATGTGGTATATGAGGGTCCCACCACTGCCAACCAATATTTGATGTCCCCTTGCTGGGCCAGTAACCAAGGATCCTAAATCCTCACCACTGACACTGGAGAGGGGCATGCACTTGGAATACAAATGGATACATTCAATATTTCTAGATGCAGACCTCTCTGCATCGAGCACAATTTCCCTTAATAGCACACAGGGAACACACTCAGTCCAGGGTCTGGATTCCTCTATATATGTCTCCCTCCAGGTCTCCAGTAATACTCCACACTGGTACAGCTGTAGGGTTAGGCCCTCAACCGAGTGTCCAAGCCAAGACCTCCAGCACCCTCTCTATAAGTCCAGTGCTTGGTGTCACTGCTCCAAGTCGCTGACACACACACACACACACACACACACACACACTGAGAGATTTGATTTTTTCACACACACACACACACACGCGCGTGCACACACACCTGGGAAAGGCTGGCACAGATTTACCTGCTGTGCCCCCTTCTGCCCAGAGTATAAGGTAGTTATTAGTGCCACCAGACTCTCCACAGCTAGCTACTCTAAGGCCCTTAACAAAGTGTGTACAATTATACTGTGTAATATTAATACTAATACAAATGGCAGTAGTTGACCAAGTTGACTAGGCCTTCTGGAGTGGCCCACACAGTGTCACTAAATTAATAAAAGCACTCTCAAAGGTTAACTACTTTCTACAAGGACCAGCCATAATAAACGTTTTAAATATATTTAATGTTGTTTGTTTGTCTTTCGGCTTTTCCCAGTTAGGGGTCGCCACAGCGGAACTCCGGTCCACTAATGATTGGCAGTAGATTTTTACATGCTGGCTTGCCGGGCCTAATGCACAACCTTCACTGAAGAAATGCCCATTCACGCATGTCGCCACACAGAAGACGCTCTAACTGAGAATTTAAAAATAAATAATAAAAGAGCATGAAACTACTGAACATATATTTAAAGTAAACCACAGAGTTCATATCACAGGAAATATTGAAAAGAACATTGATGGGCAGACTCAGACAAATAAAGAAAAACAATATCTAAACTAAGCTTCACTATATTCCTGACTGAATCTAGAAGAATTACTATTCCCTAATAACTTACTTGATAGAGCAAGGCACCATGATGTATATGAGCAGTCTTTCTAGTCAGTTTCCCCAAAACAGAATATTCCCTCCTCTCAAATTACTCTCTGTAAAATATAATATCCAAGATGGCTTGCAGAATGATCTCATCTGGTCACCTGACTCCAGGTTTTCACAGTAATCCCCTTTGAAGCTGACAGAGCAGTTTAACATAGACAGCTACAATGTTGTTGTGTCTTTCGGCTTTTCCTGGTTAGGGGTCCCCACAGCGGAACTCTGGTCCACTAATGATTGACAGCAGATTTTTACATGCCGAGTTGCCAGCCCTGACACATCTTAAATGTTTATGGTAGTGCCTGGGGCTTCCCATCTTTTTACTGAACTAATAAACAAAGGCTTCTTCCAGACTTAACACCTCCAGTCTTATTCAGCACCACGGGGTGCCATTTCAATGGTTTAACAGCTAATTTCACTTACATTATTTTTCTTAAAATAAACCAGCTGGTTAACCTTTGCTGTCCCAGTATCCTCTATTAAAACATATACATTTAATTCAGTTACAATAATACATGTACATTTATTTTCATTCCAGCAGGGTGTACTGCTGATACATTTTAACATAAGCAAACCTCATAAATAAATTTTCAGCAGTAGAGTCTGTACAAATCAGTTTGATATACAAATGACATATAATTATTTACAAAATTCCAGCTAGCTGTGCTGGCACAAGTCATACATCCACTGCCTTACTTCTTCTGGCATGGCTGACAGTACCCCCTATTGTCACAGATGCATATAAAAGTTTTGAGTTTGTATACAAACTTTTTGCCTGCAATGAACAGTAACCTGACTGAACAGCTGTTTGATTTACACATTTGCAAGAACTTTTTATTTGAAGTTAATACAAAAATAACTCAAATGATGGCATTGCAGTGGAAAGTGAAAATAATGTGTTTCTAATGCTATTATTGTTTATACCGAATGAGCACTCAATAATATTATCAAACAAGTAGATAAAAGAACCGCACCAGTAGGTCTAGATCTATTACTCAAGTATTGGTTGTTACAGATTCTTACTGGTATATTAACCATGACTGCACATTCTTATTTTAATACTGAAGTACCTTTCTGACCTTGTTTTTATGGTATCCCCATGATTAGCCTACATTATCTTCAGCAGTGTCAGGGTATGGTTATTTGACTAGAGTCATGACTATTTGTGAATATTATTATAAATCCTTTGTCTATTTATACTATGATATATATATATATATATATATATATATATATTTATGCATTTACTATCATGTTGGCGGACGGCATTCCGTCGAACTGGGATAGTCAAAAGGCAAGTTTCTGAGTTCACGGAAGGCCGAACTGAAAATGGTCGGTACCACAACAGCGAATGCTAGTGTGCATTCGCTGTTGTGAGGGCGATGTTCTGCGTTGGGATCACAGTACAGTGGGGATCGAGAAATGTACCTATTTCCTCACTGTAGTGGAATCTCGGAGTTTGTATATATAAGTAGCAGGGGGTGTGGGGGTGCAGGGGGTTTCCCCCCTGCAAAATGTTATTTGGAATTGACTGGGAAGGAAGGTATGCTGGGTAATGTTGACTTTGTCGAATTTGGAAGGGTCAACATTACCAGTTTTGGTGTTGTGCCTATTCGGTGCTGTGATTTTTCACTATTTTAGTTTGACATCGTGACCACTCGATGGAAGTGGTTTTGTGATTATGATAGTAAATCATATATGCATAGATACACATACACACACACACACACACACATATATACATATATATATATATATATATATATATATATATATATATATATATATATATATATATATATATACATATATATATATATATATATATATATATATATATATATATATATATAAATACACACACATATACATATATCCAGTGACTCCCATTGCAAATGCGACTGCCTATGCCTTTTACTTCTACACAAACTTAAATGCTGCATTGATAAGGCAGGCCCTATCAGCAACAACTATAATAAGTTTTAAAACAAACCCCTATGGCTGAATACCCATATAAAAAAATTAGAAACAAGAATACAAACATAGTCAAGATTAATTTAAAATGAAACCTTATTTAATCTGTATCTGTTGCATTTTAAGACAATGGTGTTAATGCATATATTTTATGTGACCAGAGGAAAGACGGAGTTCTGTCTGAATCTTTGTCATTTTGAAATAAAGTATTCAAGAGTAAAAAACTATTTATTCAGTTTGTTTTGCCAGGATTTTTTTCCTTTTCTGGATTTTTTTGGCAGCTTTCACATTTCTGAATGACACTTAATTTCTTTCTTTCTTATATTTTAGTTAAGGGGACACAAGTTTGTTTTAGTGAGTACTGTAGGGGTCATAATGCCATAGGAGTACACTGGCATGCAGTAAAATCTGCTTTTGCTCTGTATATGAGTGTGTGTGTGTGTGTGTGTGTGTGTGTGTGTGTGTGTGTGTGTGTGTGTGTGTGTGTGTGTGTGTATGTGTGTGCCCCCATAGTGCTGAGTAGCATGCTGAAGGGCAGTCATACTCATGGTTACCCCATAGGAGTGCATCAGGTATACTGAAGAGGGGTCCCATAGTGTTATAGGAACAGTCTGATTCATATTTTCATTAAAGCAGTGTTCCCTGCAGTGCTTACCTCCTGCTGTAGTAATATGCTTCTGTGCTATGATGGTGTGTGTTATTATCTTTAAAGAAATGAGTATTCAGGTTTGCTTACCAGTGTTCCCAAGATAATATTTAGTGATATTTGTTGACCAGTACACAGTAGCCAGTATTTGCTTCACTTTGGCAGACATCTGCCCTAAAGTATATTTACAGCATAAATGATGGCTTACAACAAGTTCATGGGAACAATTTGCATAATAAAATATTTTGTGTGCCTTAATATCAGAACATATTTTGATAAATCATAATTATACTTACACAGTTTGATGTTACTTCATGTCACATATGACTTTGTGCTGAAACAAGATGTCATTGGCAGAACATTTACATGGATATGGATACAGGCATATTGTAGTAAATGATAATTACACACTATATGAAGGTGGATATTTGTTACCATCTGGAAATGTGGTTATGCAGCAGTTACACAGCAGTCGGCATCAGCATAGATGCAGGACATCTGTTCTGCTCATGATACTTAATGGAAATTAAATGTGGCAATCCTGAATCCAGGGCTGGTGTTAACATTTTGGAGGTCCCGAGAAAGTTTCAATCCTTTGGGCCGACCATCAAGGAAAATGCTATGACAGTATATGGCAGCCCTCACCTCAACAGCCCATTCACAACAACTATCTCCTGGTTATCAAACCATCCTGTAGCAACTACTTTCTCCATCATTGTTTCCCATTTACCTTCTACTTCATCTCACTATCTTCTTCCACTTTTTCAGTACATACAACCTTCCTTACTTTAAGTGACTCTTACGCAGGTACATTTCAATGTCAAATAATAAACATGTAGACTAGCATGTGGTCACATTCTTACTATTCTGTGCTATACAAAGGTAGACAGCTACACAGAAGATACAGTTACTTAATCATCACTAACACCCATACCTGGTAAAAAGGTTCACCTGATCAATCTTATGTTCTTCTTAAAATATTACTCATGCCATTACCTGTTGCATAATCCATTATCTTATTATGACTGATGAGTCCATCACAGCCAGCAATCATTTATGGAATCATTGATGTACAGGATAAGGAAGTAAAATTACCATATGCATCATATTGTACAAAGTTATAAGTTTTAGTTACAGTACAGTAATAGAAATACTAGCATATATGCTAGCCAAAAATGCAGGATTCAGCAACTTGCATGCCATGCCTTATTTATCCACCTACCACCAAAATATAGTATGTACTCAATGGTTGAAATATGACAAAAGTAGGTAGTTACCAGTAAATATAAATTGCTCAACTAAATGCAGGACAAAACAGTCAACATAATCATGTGCCAAGCTTTGCTACTATCAACAAAAAACACTTGTTTTCTTATTCATAAACAGTAGGGCAATAAGGCCGTAATATGTTATCCAGAAGCAATCCTCTGGATGAAATGCTAAACTGAGGTCCCACCTGCCTGAGCTGGTGACAGCTCAGGTGGATGTAAAAGATTCCATGGTACCAATTGAAATGAGTAGGGGTCATTTAATTATATACACATACAGACACACACACACACACACACACACACACACACACACATATATATATATATATATATATAATCAACTAACACTTATTAAAATTAGTAAACTTTTAGGATACAGATGAAAACTCACTGATCCACATATAACATATCAAAAGTACTTTTTAGTCCAGCAGTAAAAATGTCAGCAATCCAAGAATAAAATGAAGGTATTTAATTGCTTTCGTTCATTGCAAAAAACATTATCAAGTTAAACTTCTTCAGAAATACAAGTGTTTTACAGCTGAACTCTGTTTAAGAACAACTCATTATACAAGGCTGGGGGAGGAGCTAAGTTCCTCCCATCTGATCCATTTAAGGATATTTTTCACATTCAGATTCCCCATTAAGGCCAGGGGACATGTCAGCCTGCAGTTTAAAATGCCATCTAAGTTCCTTAACTTCCAGCTGGGGGTTGCCATCCCCATAGATTAAGGAAACACTGTCTAAAACTAGGAATTAGAATTTAGTGCACCTTGGGTTGGCTAGCTTATGTTTGTCAAGGGCATTTTTCTCATCCCCTTTACTCATGACCTGGTAATGCTCTTTGATCCATTTGCTGAGTTTCCTTATTGTTTTGCCAATGTAGAAAGCTCCACATTGGCTGCACACTGCAAGGTAAACTACATAAGTTGAATTGTAGTCGAAAGCTTCACTAAAGCGAAATACATGTCTAGCAGTGTGCAGGGTGAAGGAGTCACCACTGGCTATGTATTGGCAACAGATGCATTTGCCACAGCAGAACATCCCAACTGAATGGGGAGGGGTGGTCATACCTCTCTGATCAGTGTAGTCAAAGACAGATTTGAGAGGCTGAGTTCTTTTGTAGCTGAAAGAAGGGGCAGGACCCAGCACCCTTCCCATCTCATGACTGCAAGTAATGATTTCCCAATTTCTGGAAACAATATATCTGATGGATTCTGCATCTAAGGAGATTAGGAGTGGAAAACTCAAGCTGTCACTGGAGGTAGACATGGGATTTGGGCAAAAAACATGTATTAGCATTGGGAGGTACTTGCTGTGTCTATTCACAGTGATTTCCTCCAGGATATTGTTAACTAGGTTTTCTGGGTAGTGCTTGTCAGTAAACAGTTGCTTAAGGAATTAGTTTTCTTTAGTGAAGTTGTCATCTTCACTAACTATGCGGCTAAGTCACATGAACTGCCCCTTTACTATATTCCTTTTCATAAAAAAGGGCGCTGACTGCTAAAATCTAAAAAGTTGTTGTGGAAAGTGCTCTTCCTGTGGATAGTGGTGGAAAACTTGTTCATGTGGGGATCGTGGGAAAGGATGATGCCAAAAAGTGGACTGTGTCACCTTTACCTGAAAGGGTGAAGTCTAAGAAGTCTATGCTTTAGCTGACCTTATCCAAAAAGCCATCTAGCTCAATTTGCGAACCTGTTCAAAGGAAAAATATGTCATCTATATAATGTTTATATAGATTAAAATGTTCAAAACCAGCTAGCTTAGTGAGTACTTCTGCTTCCCAGGAGCTGAAAACTAGGTTGGCATATGAGGCAGCCATTTTGGCCCCCATAGCTACTCCCTGGACCTGCTGGTATATAGTGAAATTAAAGGAAAATAAATTATTTTCAAGCACTAATCTGAAAAGTGACAAAAGTACTGGGACCCTTTGTGGGGGGGGGGGTATGCTTGGCAAGGTACTCACCCACTCTTTGCAAGCCCTCTTGGTGTGGGATGCTGGAATAGAGGGTTACAATGTCGAGAGTGACTAATGTATAGTAACCTGCAATGGAATGATAACTGTAGATCTGGTTCAGGAATTCCCAGGAATCTTTTAGATATAACTGGAAAAGACTGAACCAATGGGAAGAAATCTAAAAGAGCTTAAATGTACTCTGTCTTGGTCTTTCTTGAAGCCACAATATGCCTGGGGGGGTTGGATCCTTGTGCATTTTTGGGATCCTAAACATCCTTCCTACTAAGGGGGATTTGAAATCCATAAACTCCAATTCACAATCAGAGATGAGTCCATTTTGGTAAAGTTTTGTCAGTGTGTTATCAATGTGGAGGAAGCTTTCCGTAACTTCATCAGAAGAGACAACTTTATAGTTATCTGTGTTGGAAAGAGCTTCTTCCATTTTACTAATGTAGGAGTGGCCGTCCATTTTGAATAAACCAGCTCCCTTATCAGCTTTCATGAGTCTGATGTCCAGGTCAACTTGGAGATGCTTAAGGGCAGATTTTTCGCTGGCTGATAGATTGTACCACCTAGTGGGAGTTTTTTTTTTTTTTTTTTTGCAAGAGCTGCTCTGACTTCTTTTTTGCATACCTTGGAGAAGATGTTCAAGGTCAGATTAAGCAGGAGGTTGAACCTCATTTTCGGGTTCACTTTGATTTATCATTTCTTGCAGTAAATCATCCCACAAACCTCCCAATTGGAGGGTTGTAACTATACACTCCATGCCGACTATCTCCTCAGTTCGATCAAACAGCTCTTACTGAAAAGCTTCTACTGAATATTCTACTTCTAAAGTGTTTACTTTTTCTGAGTTGGCATTCCTCTCTGCTCCCTTCTGTTGGTTTTCCATCTCACATACCATCTTCCCAGCCACCTTCGCACTAGGAATGGGACATTCACATGTACTCACAAATGCTAACACTGCAAGTGCTGATCATGATTAGGGGAAGTTTCCTGATACCCTAATCAAATTCCCCTAGTACTATACATACCACCTCTGTTGTTCCCTGAAAAGGGAATAACTTGGTCAACAAAGGAAAATACAATTATTAAAAAAATAAACACACTGCTGCTGTTAATGAGTAGGAGAAATAATCAGACTTTATGTCACATTGATGAATTCTAAAATGGGAGTGGATAGAAGGGTCAACTTTACAGTTTTTTGGAACCCCTGCAGAAGTAACAAAGCAATGGGGCCATGAAAGAATTAATGAAATCCATGTAAGTATAACAGAAGTAAAGATGTCAGGCCTCACCCACTGAGAAATCACAGATTTTTGAACCAGAATTAACAAAATCAGGGTGCCCTCCAACATGCTTAATGTGAGGGATTTTAACAGGATTAAGAAAACTGTGGAATCTAGCATTAATAACAGTGTCAGGCTCTTAACAGAATGAATTGGAATTGGAGGCCCAAACCAGATTAAAAGGGTCAGAGTGGTCTGGACAAATTTATTTCAGAAGACTCACTGAAGCTAAAAAAGACATTGGATGTCCCTTGAAATATTAGCAATATCAGGAGGTTTCAGAAAGGATAAGCTGTCTGTGGGCTCTCAAGCAGAATTTGTGGACTGAAAGGATCATGAATATCATCAAATGAACAGACAGGGTTGACACATACCCGTTTTCCCATTTTATCTGGAAAAAAGAAAGAAAAAATCAGGAAATCAAAAATCACTTTATAAACTTAAACACTGGAATTTCTTGTGTCACCAGCACAAGACAACCAGTTTTGTTCAAGTATTGCTTCAGTGTGATGTTTTTGCATCTGAGGGAGACTGGAAAAAATACAACATTCTGCTTTCTGCAGTGATGACCAAAAGTCCAATTTATATCATGAAATGGGCATGGTAAAGAGGTGGAATAAGTAAGACAAAGGGGAAAGCAAAAGTTATTGTTTTTTTTTCTTGCCTCTTCTAAATGAGGAAACCATATTGACAGCCACTCTGCAGGATTTAACTAAGTCTAGGAGACCATGCAGTAAAACATTTAATGAAATCAGGAAGCCTACTGTTTGAGAAAACAGATGCCCACATAATTAAGTCTGTCACTACAGTCAGAGATATCTTTGAATTTTAAAATAGTAGTACCTCCAGGCTATATGATTTTTTATCCTATCAGACTTATTAGCTTCCACTATGAGTGGATGAAACTCATCATGCCAGGGATCTGAATCCCTGAACTACATTTGCAAAAACAAATGCTGAAAAACGCTTTTGTGTTTTTTTTTTGTTTTTTTTTTTGCAAGCCCCTGCTACACAGGCAAGCTCTCAACAGCCCACCAACTTTTATATACTATTCCTTGGTTGCACCAACTAAAAGAAGGAAAAAATTCCCACAGAAAGGGCATAATTGCTGGCAGAAGTTGTGACGCCCATGCCCTGGCCCAGCAATCAAGGAGCCTCAATCCTCACCACTAACACCAGCAAGGGCATCTCATATATGAAGAAAGGATAACAAATACACACAGTAAAGTGCAATTTCCCTTAAGAGCACACAGAAATCACAGTCAGTCTGGGGCTGGTTGCTCCCTTGCTCTCCAGGTCCCCAGTAAGACTCCCCACTGGCACAGCCATAGGGTCCAGATCTCAGCCTAGCTGGGCAAGCTAAAATCTCCAGCACCCTCTCTTTCCAACCAGTGCTTCATGTCCCTGCCCAAATAGCTGACACACACACACTTTGAGATAAGAGTTTACGCAACCACAAAGACACTTCTGGGGAAGGCTGGCACAGGTTCTCCAGCTGTGCCCCCTTTTACCCAGACTATACGGTAGTACCAGCTGCCACCATCCAGCTATTATCAGCTACCCAAAGGCCCTTAAAAGGGTGTCCAATTATTACTGTGCAATATTATTATCCAATTGGTAGTATAGCTCAGGGCTAAAGCTATTACAGTGGCCTGGACAGTAAACTCTATAAATATGCAATGTACTCTAGAGCTTAAATTATCTCTACACAAATCAGCCACAGTTAAAATGTTTTAAAATATTTAATAATAAATAATTAAAACCACAAGACAATACTTTCTATTATACAGTGCTAGTCAAAAGTTCAGAGTTCACACAGAAATACTTAAAATAAATCAGTAGTACAGTTCTGACATCACAGAAAAATACTTAGTCTAATCTTTCTAATTTTCTAGCTATTGCTAAAAGAAAACACACTTATAAAATAACTTACTCACATAGAGCAACAGGCAGAGTGCTGAGTTGGATAGTTAGATAAAAATGCTTAATGCCTTCTGATTCTCTCTGTTTAAATTGCTTTTGCAGTTCTGATAAACATTTAACCATTCCTGGAGTTCCCAGGCTACACATTACCTGCATTTACATTCTTTTACACTTAGAGCAATAAAGGACATTCCTCATGTAAATTCTGGTCATTAACTTTAGCCTTAAAACAATAGGCAGGAAGCCTTCATCTAGCCAGAATGGAGCCGATGTGTAAAACATCAAAGGCAGTGATGAAATAATTTTAATTTCAAAGGACCAACAAGAAATGCTTTACTTAGCTTTCTTTACAGCAGATGGCAATGTTGCCACATTGTTTTAAGTTCAACATTCATATTTACAAATTATAGAATTATCTGCACAATTCTATCTGGCTAGGCTGGCAGCCTTCACCCATCTCTACCAGTCTTCACAGAAGTCACCAAAAGTGAATTCCTGTGGAGTAACTCTGATCATCAGCAGGTTTAACTTCAGGCAAGTGAAGCTCAAGAGTTTAGTCTTTGTCCACCTGTAGGTTAACAGAGTCATTATTAACCACCAAGTATGCAGAACTTCTGTATTACCTTTTGCTGGCATGGTAAACATGTAACAGAGCATCAAAATAAGATAATATGCTGTAGTTGGGGGGGGGGGCACAGCGACTGCAAGGTTTTCTGGTGTCTCAGACCAGCTATACCAGAATCATGTCCTCATACACTGTTGTACAGCAACTCAGACGTTGTACCTAAATGCACTGTAGAACAGAAAAACAAATATCCATGTATTCGCAAGGATGCATATGACATGAACATTTTTAGCAGTGGATTCATATTAGTAATGGAGAAGAAGGTGACACTAGAAGGAGTGGAGCACTGTTGTTATGGTAACATTGCATATTCTCATACTTGACACATTTATACATTTGTGACAACACCCCTTCAAGTTATGAGACACACAACATGATGCATAATATAAATAAAATTACTTAAATTAGTGAAGGATTTATGAAGACACAGAAGGCAGGACATGAAGAAAACTCATTTTCATTAACTTTAGAAAACTAAAATAACAGCTCCCTTGTCTTTCACAATTGTCTTCAACCAAGTTCAATCCATAAAGTTCTCTCAAGACACCAGGTATGACTTTCTAGGCCCCAGTCCATGCTCAGGTACTTATAATACCTTCTCAGACTTCAGGCCTTAGTCTTAGCTCCAGAAATTAGGCAATGCAGCAATTCACTGCCAGCCTTTAGGACTATCACATAGACCTCACCTTTGGCTCAAAATGTCTAGGCCTTCCTCTTAGACCTCACTCTCAGTTCCAAAAATCAGAGTAGTAGTAGCTTGGTCATGTAGTGTCCAGGGTAGTTTCCCAGACTAGTGCCATCCTATCCAAAGTTGAGAACCAAAAAAAAAAATGTCATCTGAAGATATTTGCTACAACCATAGAAAAGAGTAATACAGTGAGAAAAACAACTGTGAATACAGTATTGCCATTCATTTAAAAAACTGCAATATCACCAGGCCTCTTAAAAGAATACCAGTACTGTACTTGCCTCACGTCAGCAATTGCCAGTTGTACCACCTGACAGCTTGCACCTCCTTAACTCTGCCCTAGTTACAGCTTTGCAAAAAGTTAAGCACTGTCCACAATTAACTCCACAGATTAGCCCACACTGTGCCCTCTCTCACTCCATGTTTTCAGGTTTTCCTTTCAGCACAATACACTATCCCATTAATGAGGAGTTGACTTAATGATGTTAGCCTTCCATGTTGCTCTCTCTTTTATACAAATGTTCAGCCCCTGAATAGTGTCCAGACATTTAAAAGATACATGCATGTTTGTCAACATATTTTTCATCAACGTAATAAAAGAAAATAACATTGACAGAACTTAGTATAGTTGTTACATTTTGTACAATAGTTATATGTAATGAACAAGTTAACATTAAAACAGTATACATGAATTCATGTCAGCATACTGCTAATTGTCAACAGTTTGTAGCCGTTTGCAGATATACAAAGTACTTGAGTCTGCAATTATTCCTGTTGACAGCAATAAGAGGAAATTGTATAAAGGCCAGTGGAGAAGAGCTGGATGCAATAAAGTAGAAGATTCTGAGTGCAGTCCTGCAGGAGGCTAATGAAGTCGTAGGGCAAGCCATAAGGCCTCTATACCCAGATATCAGTTCCCTGAGACAGGAGGTCATGACAGTAAGCAGGGTGACACAATAAATTCATTGTTAAGTGGTTGAGCTATACTGGAAAACTAGCACTGCATTCATGCAGTTCTGCAGCAGTGTGACTGACATCTATTCCATGATGCTAGATGTACAAGAACCTGTCTTCTAGGTATGAGAGAGACTGGTACCAGTCAGCAGCTTTTGGCAAGGCTTCCAGGAAAACTGTCATGACAAAGCAGGGCCTTGACTCCTGCTGGTTAGCTGATTCAATTCAGTATGATGACCAAGCATCTGCAGATGAAATTTCAAACTATGCAGCCTGCATGAAGGGAAAACCAGTGTGAGAGATGCATGTGTTGCAGTATGATAGATGTAAGTGCTGCAGTATGATAGATGTATGTGCTGCAGTATGATAGATGTAAGTGCTGCAGTATGATAGATGTAAGTGCTGCAGTATGATAGGTATATGTGCTGCAGTATGATAGATGCAAGTGCTGCAGTATGATAGATGTATGTGCTGCAGTATGATAGATGTAAGTGCTGCAGTATGATAGATGTATGTGCTGCAGTATGATAGATGTAAGGGCTGCAGTATGATAGATGTAAGTGCTGCACACCACTCTTGTATAAGTAAGTCCTGCCTGTATGACACAACCTCCTCATGATGTCAGGGACTCCAGATAGAAGGCAACAACTGCTTCCTCTGCAGCCTTTGCTGCTACTTGTGAGTGTTACAACTAACTTTGGTTATGGCAGTAGGACCAGGAGAGCAACTGAAAGCAGTGAAGAGAATTGACAATGACCAAGAGATGTCTGAAATAATGTCCTCTTCTGAAGAGTTTATTATCAACTCGATATAGTATTGTTATTTTTAAATATGCTTCTTAGTAAATGTTCATATAAACTTTTTTGGTGTTGCATGTTTATGTGCATAGCAGATACACTCAGGGTACAATGATATTCCTAGTTACATTTACTGAAACCTCAACTTTTGGATTCTGTTTGTTTAGTATGATTGTAAGGCATAGTTTTCACAGTTAGTACAATAACATTGTGTTGTTCAATATCGTCTCACTTTAATTTTGGATGCAGGGCAGGGGTGTTCCTAGATAGAAAGGTTACAATAATAAGGAAGAATATATGAACAATAATTTGAATATACCAGTATATTTGTTACACTGTGATGCTTCATGCAAACAAGTTAACATTGCATTTCTGAAACATAACTGCATGGCACAAGTTCTGGACAGTCTGTGTTACCTGAAAATCATCTTCTGTATATGCTGTGCTTAATGGTTTGGTTACAATACTATTGTTTTGTTTCTTAGAATGCTTTGAGGAGTCATACCAACATTGATACTCTCAAAATATGTTTTGCCATTATAAAAGTATACTGCACTCAAGGACTTGCGTAACATGCAGTTCACTTTGCACTTATTATGAAATTTGCATACCAACTTGAGTAGCACCCCTTTCTTAATAACTTTGGATAAAATTATCGTTCAATGTACTGTACAAAGTCCGTATGTTTGATACAATATGTATCTATGCTGGGGTCTCTGAACCATGCCTAGGTAGTGAGGTGTAATGTGTTACTACAAAATTCTTCTGGTGGCTGTTATATACTATTCTTTTTCAGTGTCATTCTAAGTATTTGCACAAGTTTCCTGTTTTGTTTAGCCATTTCATTCATTTATGTATTCATTTATTCATACAAACTTGGTTAACAATATGTCAAAAATATCTTTACACATTACCAATTTAAATAGTTATAATAATTATATGGTTCCTAATATACCTTTTTCAACAACATTTAAAACAAATAAGTTTATATCGAATGGTACATTTGTACACAATGCTTTTGAAAGAGCAATTAATTTATACACATTATATTTCCCTCCTAAGTTTTCATTATTGTAGAATAGATCAAGGTACATAAGGACTCACCTGGTTTACTTGCTAATTAGAATTTATAAATAACTGAGTTGTTACTTGGTGAGCTTTCATGATAAAGCTTGTAAGATAAAGGCCTGAAAAGGATTCTGTTTTATTTGCCAAAAGAAGTTTCTTTAACAAATGTATAAAAAATGCAGTACTGTGTAGAATAACTAACACTACACAGAGATGTTAGTATAGATCTGAATAATAGAGTTAACCTTGAAAACGAGTGCAGCCAGCATATACAGCCAAGTTATAATCTGACCAATATTCCAAATGAAGTTTAAAAAGATCTCTGACTTCATCTTTTAAATATCTTATGGAATACAGCTGTACTAATTTATTATACAAGTAATAATACTAAATCAACCTCCAGATTTCAACAACCAGACAACTTCAACCACCAAACAATATAAACCTAAAGATAAAAAACAAATTTGTACACTGTTGATCACCAAAGGGCCTGTGGTCTGCTTCTCAACTTGGGATTATTCCTACTGTTTTGTATCTGGTGAGAGAAGAAGAAAAGACATTGAATACTAGTATATGAAGCTGTGGTGAGACCAGCACTACCAGTAGCCAGGTAGCAGCCATTTAGGTGAATCCCCAAAGCCATTTTTTTTAGTAAGTACTTCTTGATTTGTTACGGCCTAACCCAACTTCAGAGCATACCTCACAAGATGCAGACATTGAAAATAGGAACTAAGGCCCTTGAAAAATAGGAATATCTAGCTAATAACCTGAAAAATAAAAAAATGGCATAAACTTTGAATACCAAATAGCAAATAACTCTTCCCACTACCAGTAGGAATGTGAGATACTACTCAGAAATGTTTAAAATACAGAGATAAGAATTATGAAAAAATATAAGCCCATTATCAGAGTGACCGTGTAAAACCTGTAGAATTAAATGAACTGTATGATAAAATTTTAACAAGATCATTTATTTTCGCTTCAGAAAAAGGGGCATGTAAAATGTGTGTCCTCTTTATTTAAATTCTTGTTGCCTCTAATATACTTGTCATGTAGTTTAGTTTTCTGTGTATTAGACAGCTTCAAAAATCACATCTGAGGAAGAGTAAGAAAGTTGTGTGAAGGGGTAAATGAAGCCTGCAAATATGGATTCCTGCAAAAATAGGGACATTCTAAATCAGGTCCGAAAATAGGAATGTTCCTCCAAAACAGGGACATTTGAAAGGTCTGCTTCAGAGTATCTCCCCGAATATTTCAGCCATAAATCTTCACTGCCTACTACAGTAGTTTCCTTCAAATACCAGAGTACAGCGCAAGCCCTAGTCATCCACCCTCTAGCAACATAACTCAACAGTCTGCTTCCACCTCATCTGTGGTCAGTCTGATTGCATTACATGTTCTAAGACAGTGTAGCAGCTGTCATATGCTTTTTGACTGTTCACTATTTCTACCAGTTGCTAATACAGCTAGTGACAGATGTAAATATTTAAGAAACATGAAGACAGTCCTATCACATTAGGTTGCTATCAGTAAGCATCATACCTCCACAACACCACATCAATCATAGCCCACTACTAGACTCATAACATATGCTGAGGCTGTAAAAGAAAAAATTGGCAAAAGGCTCCTAGAACTCATTGTAAAATATCCCAGCTTAAAACACACAAGAGAACACCTACTCCTTCTCCACTCACACATACTACAAATTCACAGGACTCACCAAGGAGTCTTCAGAAAAGCAGGTCTAAGCCCATAAGGCCAATTAAGGCCAACTAAGTCTCTTTTCACATGGAAAATGTTTAGTTCTAGGTGACTCTATAGTTTGGCATACAGATTCCATACACAAGAACAGGGTAACTGTACACTGCTTGTCCTACTCCAGGACCTGTGATGGTACAAGGTCCCTTAAGCCAAATAAATATTACTACAACCTGATGGTGGCCAGTGTGAGAATGAATGGCATGAGGTGCTCTACCCAGGGGCACATGCAGAGACATATGATGGAACTTGCTATGCATGTGTTGGAGGCAGGAAGGACACTGGTCATGAGTAGTATCTTGCCTTCACCAAGAATGAAGATACTTGGTTTTAACAATTAGTTAAGTAGTGGGTGTCATTCTAAGGGGAATATGTGTCAACATGGAATGATATGGTAGATAAGACTTCCTAGTTCACCAGGGGGTGGCTTACACATGTCATATTAGGGCTTCTGCAAGCACTCTAAATCCTTTGCTACTTCTATAGTGTCTTTTGTTAGGCAGAATGTCCCTACTGGACAAGTCCTACCTAGAAACCTTAAATTTGGACAACAATAAGGTGGCACTACTCAATGCTAGGAGTCTAAATAGATAGATGCCAGAACATGAGGCTCTCCTGCAACTTGAACACATTCTTATTTGTATAGTTACAGAGACACAGTTTCAATGGAATGGCAGTCACCCCTTTTTACCAGAATTTAGTACCTATCATGCTTTCAGACCCTTGGGTAATTATGGTGAAGTATCAGTATTTGTTAGAAATACCATTACTTCACGTCAAATGACTTACAACCCTAACTTAGAGAGCCTGACAACCCTAATCACCATTAACAAATCCAGTTATTACTTCATCGCTCACTGCAGATACCCATCAATATCACCCAGAGAGCACAGAAAGTAACGTAACACCTTTGAGGCATTAAATATCAAACCAAATACTTTCTTACTAGGTGACTTCAATTACCCAAACATTGATTAGCACACTTATATCACTAAAAATAGGTATGGTCAGCTTTTCCTAAACTTCATCAATACCAATGCACTGGAGTAAATTATAAAACTACCCACTAGTGGCTCTATTATTCTTGACATTGTCCTTACCAAATTGCCCCCACCTGCACCCCACCTCTCATCTCATCCCTGGTTAAACTGATCACAAATCAGTCATCTTGTCTATTAGGAATAGTGGCACCACCCACCACCAAATGAGACCATCTTTAGGGACTTCTTCAAGAAAAAATCTACTTCAGCTTGTAGATGACCTATGCAAAATTCCCAACAATCCCTTGCAAATGGACCCAACTGAGAGGGCTGCCATATACACCTATAACTTCTACTAGCAACTGAACAGCTGCATAGAAAAGTCAGTACCCATCAGCCCTAAATATAATTGTAAATTCAGGAATACGCCTCTCTGGTGGAACTTCCTTACTAATAAAGTATACACAAAAGAAGGAAAGTAATGAAACGCTGCAAAAAATCCCCATCTCCTACTGCAAGACTAAATTGAAATATGCCAGCAAGGAACTTAAAAGCTCTACTAGAAAATGTAAAGCAGAATATAAACTCAAAGTTACTACAGATTCCAAAGGAAACTACAAAACTTTCATCATTTCTACCAGACAATTAAGGAATAATGTCCAACAATGTACTCATTCTGACCCCAAGAACACATATATACTATCCGACAAATTTAGTGCCAACTTTTACCCCTACTACCTAAATAGTTCCCCCACTGTCCTACAGAATTAAGTTTCCCCTGAAATCCCTTTGGAACAAGTCTTAGAATACCTGTCAAAGGCTAAAAGTAATACTTCCATGGGACCAAACAGCATATTAGGATGCATTCTTATCAGGGCCAAGTATACACTGTCTGAGCCTTTGTTTAAACTGTTCAGCTTCATCCTAGCTACAGGTTTGGTCCTGATACCTGGAGAATAGCCATTGTGACTCCCCTACACAAGGATGGTCCTGCTACAGACCCAAGCATTTAAACACCTATCAGTCTCATCAGCCTTATAGTTAATGCAATGGAGCATATCATAGCAGATTTTTTTATTCAGACATAGGCTGATAGACTGCTCTAGATCGCAATCAGTTTATTTTTCTGAAGGGCAGATCCTGCCTGTCCTTAACTTTGTAAACATCTTTGAAAAGGTTTACTAAAGCTGTGAACAGTAGTTATTCTGTACTTACTGCTTAAGGCTTTTGACACTACCCCCTGCTTGTGTTATTGACAAATTAGGCAAGCTTAATTTAAATCCCTACATTGTCAACTGGATTGCAAACTGGCTATCCAATAGATCCCAGGTTGTGAAAGTTGTTGGTTCCCTCTCTGAATATAAATTTGTAACTAGTGGAGTGCCTCTGGGGTCATTTCTGGGCCCTGTCCTGCTTGGCATTTATTTTTCAGATATTCAAGCCAATATCCTAGAAGTGTGGTCAGCCAAGTTTGCTAATGGCTGTAAGCTGGACAGTATCTGCTCATCCACTTATATTAAACAGCTCTGGCAAGGACTGGAATATGCACATACATGGTGCATCAGATACAGTCTCATATTAAATTTTAAAAAGTGCAGCATAGTAGCATTTAACAGAAAAAGTTCTCCCATCTCATCTTATAATTGGTGCTCCTCTTCAGATAGATATGGTAATAAGAGACCTACATATATATGTGGATAACTTTTCCTTATTCGATCATCATGTTTCCACCATAGTCAGAAAATCCTTCTAGCTGACCCTGTTGATTTCCAAGGGAGTATATTCAAGAGCCAAAGAAGTTATTCCTTCCACTGTACTCTTCCCCTATCAGACCCATCAGTGAATACAGTGCCACCTTTAGTAGGTACAAATCCAAGCATATTGCTCAATTAGAAAGGCCGAAAAGATTTCTAACCAAGAACATTAAAGGTGTTAATTTTTTCAATTACCATGATAGATTAGTACAACTGTCCTTATATTCAGTAGCTTACAGTTTGCTGTAACATGGCCTGTGTCTTGCTTTTTAAGCCACGAAAGATCCAGTCTTGTCTGACCTCCTATTTCTTTGCAAAATCAGTGGCTCTACAGACACTTGCACTAAAGATTTAAATCCACACTAACAAATAAACAAGACTCAATGGAGAGATAGGTTCCTAACTCAATGCATTCCTGGCCTAGGCAATAAATTATCACTACAGATCAAACAAAGTACTACTTTGGCTACTTTTAAGGCTGCTATTTTCTGACTGGAGTGGTAGACACAAATTTACACCAGAGCTGTAATGTACAGCCCTACTCAATTTGGGATGTGAGCTGTATTAAGTGCTTGAAAAGGGTCTCCTTAAAGGTGTATATGATTAGGCATCTTATGGTCCCAGTGACTGCTACCTTAGTATGTTCCTATGTTCTATAGGGATTGTGGATTCCTGAGTGGTGCCTAATGGGCAGAGGGTGTGCTGGAGAGCGTTTATGGGACATGATGTGTCAGACACTTGTCCATACCTCTCAGCCTCTTAGAACAAGAATTCTAGACAAAGCCAAAAGTCATGTGGGGGTCAAATGGCCAAAATTAGGAACACATTTTAATTATTGTTCTTATAAAATTTGAAAGTTGCTAACATAACAGATTTTGTGTTAACACACATTTTCTGAAGTTTTCAAATATCTGCCATTATTTAACAACTTCAATCCTTAATGATTTGCCTGAAAACCACACATTGTATGAGGAAAAGAACAAAAATATGAGGCAAAAATGTGGGCATTCTGTAAAGATGTAGACAGTTGAGAGGTATGCAATGATCCATGACATCAGTACCATGGCTGGGTGTAACTGAGCGGTATGCAATGATCTATGACATCAGTACCATGGCTGGGTGTAACTGAGAGGTATGCAGTGATCCATGACATCAGTACCATGGCTGGGTGTAACTGAGAGGTATGCAATGATACATGACATCAGTACCATGGCTGGGTGTAACTGAGAGGTATGCAATGATCCATGACATCAGTACCATGGCTTGGTGTAACTGAGAGGTATGCAGTCATCCATAACATCCGTACCATGGCTGGGTGTAACTGAGCGGTATGCAATGATCCATGACATCAGTACCATGGCTGGGTGTAACTGAGAGGTATGCAATGATCCATGACATCAGTACCATGGCTGGGTGTAACTGAGAGGTATGCAATGATCCATGACATCAGTACCATGGCTGGGTGTAACTGAGAGGTATGCAATGATCCACGACATCAGTACCATGGCTGGGTGTAACTGAGAGGTATGCAGTGATCCATGACATCAGTACCATGGCTGGGTGTAACTGAGAGGTATGCAATGATCCATGGCATCAGTACCATGGCTGGATGTAACTGAGAGGTATGCAATGATCGATGACATCAGTACCATGGCTGGGTGTGACTGAGAGGCATGCAATGATCCATGACATCAGTACCATGGCTGGGTGTAACTGAGATGTATGCAGTGATCCATGACATCAGTACCATGGCTGGGTGTAACTGAGAGGTGTGCAATGATCCATGACATCAGTACCATGGCTGGGTGTAACTGAGAGGTATACAGTGATCCATGACATCAGTACCATGGCTGGGTGTAACTTAGAGGTATGCAATGATCCATGACATCAGTACCATGGCTGGGTGTGACTGCACTGTGCAGCAGTTTTGCAGGTGTGCCACTAAGCATGATATGCTGTACTATGGCAAAAGCATGCTTCATAGCAGCTCAGAAGATGGCTGGGAGACACCAGGAAGTGACAGGCTAACATAGCCAGAGGAGTTTTTCATGTCCTTGAAGAGAACAGTAGTACTAGGCTTTTCCTTGGAGGAGTGGGCACTGTCACCTGAAAGGACCAGCCCTCATACTTCTTGGTGAATGATGCACCAAAGTAATAACACCTACACCTGATTTCTTTACAGTTGAACTGCACATAAAGATTGTAGCTTGACCATAGCATACACTGCTTATGTTTTGTCATAGGAATGTTAAATATTCAGGATGGCAGCAGAGGGAGATTGGGATTACATGGTTCTTATTTGGTGGAGACTCTTGGAGGTCACACCACAGGGCCACAGTTGTAGCACAGTTAATCATGTTCACTCTGGTGTATCTGTTATGTATTCACAAGAAAAACCTCTGTAAGACTGACACTTCTACAAGCTTGTGCAGGAAAATAAGCTTGTGTTGATACACAAGTAGGGGCAGGGGATGACCGAAGTACCTGAATCACAATGAGATGGCACTCTGAGACTGTCTGCCTCTATCCTGAGTTGGCAATGTCTGGCTATATAGGATAAATGTATGGTTTTTCCCATGGATGAATTCGTATTTGTACAGTATGAGCCTTCATTATTGCCAGTGAAGGTGTACTCCCCCCTAGCTCTTAGCACAATATGTACTCCTGCTGTAGCAGCAGATGAGTGCAGTGCATCTGATGTGGGTATACTCTAGTGCAACCTCATGTGGCTGCCCACTGCTGTCTCATCACAGCTAAATCATGATATGTGAGTGGTACTTGGGATCAATCAGCAGATGTCCCTGAGTATCATCCATGTACAGCCTGCTGACACCCATTCTTACATATAGCGGATTGCTGTGTTGTGTGGTAATTGTGAAAACATTGCCCAGCAGCTTTACAATGACTTAAAGTCCAAGGACATGGTAAATCCAGCAGTCTTGTCCATGGTCAGAGTAGGGTACATGTCCAAAAGTGTCATGCAGGGGGCCATCATAGCGTATGCAGTCCTCACCTGCATCAGGAAGTATATGACACCCTGCTATTTCTTGCCTTTACTAGCATTACATTTCATCAGCTGATAGTATACATGACAAGGTCCCACAGTAATAGACTATCCCTGTCACTGGATGCCCTGAGTCTGACAGCAACAACCCAGCAGAATGGCACCAAGCCATGCTGACATGGTGACAACCCATATCTGATATAGGAGGAAGTTATTTCTGACACAAAAAAATGTATCATCTCAACCCCCCCATCCCCACCTCATGTGGCATCTCCCCTATTCAGTTTGTACATGGACAGCCATGCGTCATTGTGTTCCTTAGCACCTGTGCACATGATGATGGCTGTGACATACTCCACCCTTTGCCCTATGCAGTGCATGGGGAGATGTCTGATGCACAACATGGCCCCAGCCCATTCACTGACC
This sequence comes from Protopterus annectens, assembly GCF_019279795.1. Classification (NCBI taxonomy): domain Eukaryota; kingdom Metazoa; phylum Chordata; order Ceratodontiformes; family Protopteridae; genus Protopterus; species Protopterus annectens. Next base: position 287,811,261 of record NC_056748.1, on the reverse strand, counting down.
AGCATAGCCTGTTATTTACACTATATGCAGCATGGTTCTTCTGAATAACACTGGACTACCATGGTGTGCTCCTCAGGGTCAATAGTTCTGGACTAAACACTGCCACTTCACCTGCACTGCTGACATTTTTGTGCTTGTTACTGTCTTAGAAGGGATGCTGTGGAACAGAAGCAAGAAGCATCCACACCTCAGTGTCATCAGCAGATAATGACATTGTGCCTGCCTTAACAGTCATGTGTGCTGTCTTACTGTACATGTACCTGTACTAATGTACTGTATATCTTAACATGCACAGTGGCACATGCTAGAAACATCACATATACAGTGCAGAGTCATACTGCAGTGGCCCCACAGATGTATAAAGGTAGTGGAAGGAAACTTGAACTGCTCAGACATGCACACTCAGTGATATTATGGGTTTTTGCCTGTGCTCTGTTGTAGTGGAGTTCAGGAATGCTCTGTGGGTCTTGCACGTGTATCTGGCAACATCTGCAACACAGTAACAGCATATGCTTGTGAGTGGGTTTGATTCACATGCACATACTATATATGCAGTTGTATAGATTTAATTTCACTATAGTGCCTGCTGTTATCAGCTAGATGACCATATTGAATGTCACCTTACCAGAAGCAGTGTGCTATAGCTGACATGTTTGCTACATATGTGAATCATGGGAACTGTCTGGGTGTTGTGTAGACACACTAATTATAATCCAATGTGTATTATACAGTATCTGTCAATTCATGGAATAGTAACTTTCCTGTTCACATACCCCTGTGACTGTGGATCAGATAGGGACTTCATTGCTACTGGCTTGCATTTTATGACATCCAGTCCCTCAGCGAGTTCAGTGAAATCATAGAAGCCATGAATATTGGTGGCACTCTTCTCTGGTGTACTAGACAGTCCGATATAATTCTCCACACACATAGAAGTATAACTATGGTGAACTTACTTTGTATTCTAGAGATAGAGGTCTGTAAAATATATAACTTATCTCTTGCTGGCCTTTGAAAGATCCCAGCAGCTAGGATAGTTAGTGCTATACATGTCTTGGTTTCCATGGCAATAGGAAGGCCACACAGCCCTTTAGAATTTGCATGAATATGATATACATCAACCAAGCTGTCTAAAGCATATCAGTCTATATGAAACAATCAATATACTGGTCACCAAAATTATGAACTATGATCCTCTGTTGGCACTGTTTGTGATGTCACCTAATACTTCTTCATTAGCTACTAGATGCTGCAAGGTAATTGATTCTGAGATCCTGAACATTTTTTGCTGTCAGCAGATTCAAAATTTTCAGTATGCTTTATTCTTTTATAGTCTGGCACACATTGGTGCAGACCTTCCTCCAGTTATGAGTATGAATCACAGATGTATTCATTTTGTATTTATTTGCTACCATTATGGCCTTATTTCCCTACCCACTTTCATTTGCAGGTCACCATGGTGTCACTTGCATATATATATATATATATATATATATAGAGAGAGAGAGAGAGAGAGAGAGATACTGTGCAGAGCACGTCTGTTTGCTGCACATCACTGCAACAGGGGATTACAAATCACTACTACCCTGCTCGTGATAATTTCTTACACATTTGCATACTGCTTAGTACACAACTTGACAATGAATCCCAGCCTAAGTGTACCTCTGTAAGCTATTTCACTCTGCCACACTTTTTTTAGCACAAAGTGTGTAACAATTTTTAAAGCTGTTATAGCTTTCCAGTGTTGTTCTTTGGTGACTGCCATGTGTGCTGTCTCATGAAAATAGATCACAGCATCTTAAAACTGTATGAGAAATGTGTCCTGTACTTTTCTAATGCTTGCATGCATATACATATCTTTATCCATATATCTTCATAAAAAAGGATATAAAATTGCATTTAAATTAGTAAAATTGTTAAGAGTTTGTAGGTGTATTTAAGTTGCAGACTACTGCAATCCAAACAGAAAGCTAAAGTGTTGAAATACGCATGGAAAAAATGGTTTCTGTTATCTTACACAAACCATTAACTGCTTAGTCCTTGGAAAAATTCTTATATAGTTAGGTGTCCTTGGTGGTAACAAAAAAAAATGTATTGCAGATATTGCAATTCTACACATCTCAATAGATAACACCTTCTCAACAGGAATAAAAAAATAATTCATACATTAGATTCTGCTATGAATTAGCAGTTCTTTCCACCCTGACACTTGCACACCATTCCAATTCCTAATATTAATATCAGTAACTTCAGTAACATTCACTTCTTGCTAGGCAAGTGCTATTTCAAAAGAAGGAGTAAATTAGTAGGCAACAAATAAAAAGAGAAAAAATTGTTCAGATCATCTGGAGCAGACATGAAATGATGTTACTTGTTAATAGTTTTGACAAGTTAAGTCATCCATGTCAAACATCACTTTTCCTTGTACCAAACTATCAAGCAAATGCAAATTAGTGTGTAGGACATCTTAAATGTAAGAGGTTTTTCTAACTGATTTTAGATATAGGATCCTTTACCTGTCAGCTCAAACTTCATGAAGCACATGGAGCTTTTTACAAATGAGGCTTAATACTGTTTAATTCCAGTGTTTTCAGTGCCTTTTATGAAAAGGAGTACGGTGATAAAGCTACATGCCTGTGGACTGTGTTATTACTTGTATTACTCAAACTTTGTTACTATCTATGGCTGATTATTTTTAGACAAGTTACACCATTAGGCAGGTAGTAAAAGCTGGTATCACAAAAGGATCAGTTTTAGATGATGTTTCTGTCCTTAGGCATACTATGTACATGTTTGTGATTTTTATATCCATGGAAGAGGTAAAAAAACAATGAGCCTGGTCCCTACAACATATTCTTTTCTATACTTAGCTCCGCATAATGCATGCATCAAACTTATAACTGTAATATGAAAATAACTGGCACTGTCTGCTTTGCTCACCTATGATTTCATTCTAGTATTGAGGCTTTGTTCATTTTTTTCATTTTAATGCCCTAATTAATTCATTCCTCATGGCAATTTCCATGAATCTTATGTGCTTGTTTACTTAGGATGTTGTTCTACATTCTGCTACTAGAAATGTACAGGTGTACAAACCTACATTAAAAATAAAACTATGTCACATTCTACCTTTGTCTTATATCTCCAGTTCACATTAATGCACACATTGATGTATAAATCAAAGCACTAGTCTCTCAGTAATGTGTCCTGTTTTAGGAAGTAAAGGCAATTTCACTATCGTTCTTCGTGCATGCATGTTAATTACAGATGCATATGTGTTATCTATAACCCAGATGTGCCCCTTCATATAATTACTGTTTGGAAAAGGACAGGCCACCTAAGAAAGTTTCAAATAAACTGTTCATGAATGTCATTTCATAGTAAGATAATGGGAGCATAAATGTCAGGAATTTATAGAAAATGTCAGAGATGTAACAATGTTATGATATTAACAGTTAGCTGAGGTGGAAATCAGAAACTCTGTGAACAAGGCAAGCCAACAGGAGGCATTCATATTAATCGAGAATAAGTTTATGACAAAAAATATGAAGGCCTGGACTCCAAATGAGACAAATATGGGAAAAGTAAAACAACAGGGATCACACACAAATGGAAGTTGCTAGAAGCTGTCCCATCCCTGGTGGCAGATTTTTTTTTTTTTTTTTTTTTTTTTGTGGAGAAGGGTACTGTTTAGGATAACTTGCATACCATGAATAAAAGTGGAATACAAGGAAGGAGAGAAGAATGCATAGATGTACTAGCCTGCACTGATTTTCTTTTGTGATTTGATATATATATATATATATATATATATATATATATATATATATATATATATATATATATATATACATATAAACATACACAGACACACACACACGCGCACACACACACGCGCACACACACACACACACACACACACACACACACACACACACACACACACACACACACACACACACACACACACACACACACACACACACACACACACACACACACACACACACACACACACGAGTCCCTATCAGATTATCGATGTTTCAAAACTTAGAAAGTCATATGATCAGGACTGTAAGATTGAAGTTTTGAAATTTCAAACGTTCTGAATGGAGATCACGGTACAGCATGGAAGAGGAAATTTACCCTTTTCCGCAATGTAGTGCGATCTTGGAGTTGGTATATTTAATTAGCTGGGGTTTGGGGGGTGTAGGGGATCTTGCCCACTGCAAAAACTTTAAAACAGATTTTTTATTTTTTAATGTTTGAAGTTCCGAAACTTCGATCAAATGGTCTCAATCATTTGAACTTCGAAGTTTTGGAACTTTGATAATCTAACATAAATATATGTTTATGTTTCTACTTTGTTTTGTTGAGTCTCATTTCACTAAATTTCGTTTCACCCCAACCACATCGCTGTGCCCCCCACACCCCCCTAGCTATATATACTGACTCCAGGATCACACTACACTGGGGAAAGGGCATATACCTTTTACTTGCCTTACAGTACTCTACACAGTGACATATATATATATATATATATATATATATATATATATATATATATATATATATATATATATATATACACTAACTGCAATGCAGTGAAATTAGTTTTTCAGTAATTTGAGATTTCAGCAAAGTGGTCGGGGTGAAATGAAATTCAGTGAAATGAGATTCAACAAAACAAAGTAGACCCATATATATATATATATATATATATATATATATATATATATATATATATATATAGATATATATATATAGGTTCATAGGTTCATAGGTTCATACTAGGCTATCTGCCCAAGGGCATTTATAAGCCTAGCCCATAGTTATGTGGCTTTCACCACCCCTTTAGTTTGAATAAAACTATGCCTATTATTTTGCTGTGCCTCTGTCAAGCAGTGACACTGAAGTAATCCCTGGGGTATATCTGCGATCTCCCATCCATTGGTCAAGATTCCTCTTGAACAAGGCCAGCGAGGTGCTCTGCCTCACATGTACCGGGATTTTGTTCCACAGCATAGGAGTCTCTGGGTGATGAATCTGTCCCTCCAGCACGCTTCTATTAATAACCGTGTCAAGGTTTAAGTCTCCGCCTTGTGGTTCTGAGGGATCTAGATTTTTGAGGTGAAGCATATTCATCAAATCTGGGTTTGACATGGCCTTATATGTCAGGCACAGGTCACCTCTGAGCAAGCGGTATGAGACTGAATAGAGCTGGAGTTCTTTCAGTTGGGCAGCATAAGACATATTTTTGAGACCCTTTATCCTTTTGGTGAGGAACTTTTGGGGCCTTTCCAGCTGCTGCAGGTGTCGGGTCAGATACATTCCGAATGGGGCATTGTACTCAATCATAGGTCTAATGAGTGATGAGAACAGGGGACGATGACCTGCCTTGATCTAGATGTGAATCCCTTCATGATCAGGTGGGCAATGTAGAAGGTTTTCCTAACTACTTTAGCAACATGAGTGTCAAACGAAAGGCTACTGTCAACCTGGGTCCCCAGATCCCTGATGACTTCTTCTGTGCTCAGTGGATTGCCACCTATATGGTAGCTAGCGGTAACCTTGTTTTTCCCAAAGCGTATGACTATGCATTTCTTGGCGCTTAACTTTAGGCCATGGCTCTGGCACCAGTTATCCGTTTCTGTGAGGCCCTTCTGAAGGATATCTGTGTCAGATGTGTTTTCGACTGTGGCGCCCAGTTTGCAGTCATCTGCAAACTTTGTCAGCCATAACCCTCCTGTGTTTGCTTGTACTTCAGAGAAGTAGATGCCGAACAAGAGTGGACCCAGGACTGAGCCCTGTGGGACACCACTTGTGACAGGCTTTGAGTCTGACATGGCTCCAGCAACTCTGACCCTGTGGGTTCTGTCACTTAGCCAGTTTGCAACCCATCTTGTGATGTATGGGTTTACATTCAAGCTGATGAGTTTTTCGATGATACCTGAGTGGGGTATTGTGTCGAAGGCCTTTGCCAGGTCGAGGTAGGCTGTATGGACTGGACTGCCTTTCCCTCATCAATGGCCTTGGTGACTGTCTCAAAAAAGTCAACCAAGTTTAAAAGGCATGATCTGCCTTTGACAAAGCCAAACTGGGTTGGATCCAAAGTCTGCAAGTTCCCTATGTCTTTATTTATGAGTTCCATTATGATCCTCTCCATGGCTTTGCAGATAAGGCTTGTCAAGCTAATGGGACGGTAATTTCCAGGGTCGATGGAGGCACCGCCCTTGTGAAGTGGGACCACAGTCGCCGTGCGCCACTCCTTGGGTACGTATCCTAAGGTGAGGCTAAGATTAAACAGCCGTCCTAACTGTGGGTTTAATTCCTCATTGAGTTTGTGGAGCACACAGCTGGGGACACCATCCGGTCCCATGGATGCTGTGTTTTTTGCCTTGGAGAGAGCAGTTCTCACCTGAGCGTTGGAGATGTTTGGGGGGCTACAATCCTCTGGTATAGATATCTCCTTTGGGGAGGGGGAGAAGTTTGCACTGAACCTGTCAGCCAGTATGTTGGCAATGTGTGTAGGTTCAGTAATCTTCACATCATTTTGAACTAATTCTGAGCATATCTGGGAGTTTCCTCCTAGGTTTCTAACATAGCTAAAGAAGGCCTTATGATTGTCTTTTGAGTCCTTGGCGATTTTTCTCTCAAAATTTGCCTTGGATGATTTTATGAGAGCTCTTAGTTTTTTACTTATAATGATCAAAGGTGTCTTACCTTTCAAGGATTTTGCTATATCTTGTAGTAGCTTCCTACTTTTGTTGTAGAGCTTGTTTATGGCTGGGGTCCACCAGACTGGACGCTTGCCTTTGGTACAAAGAGTCTTAGTTTTGTTTTGGGATTGCCTGATCCATGCAGTCCTGTAGGTGCTGGTAGAAGGCATTTGTAAGTGATTCAGCGTATATATATATATATATATATATATATGTGTGTGTGTGTGTGTGTGTGTGTGTGTGTGTGTGTGTGTGTGTATATCTATATATATATATATATATATATATATATATATATATATATATATATATATTTATGTATATACAAACTGCAAAGAAAACCTAAACGAGCTAGAATTTTCACAGTGTGATACCTTAAACCTCCTGTAGTGGAGGTCCATGGAATATATGCAAATAACCCCTTGACGATATAGGTTCATAGGTTCATAGGTAAGTACTAGGCTATCTGCCCGAGGGCATCTATAAGCCTAGCCAGAATGTGTTGGCTTTTGCCACCCCCTTAGATCAGTTCCCTGTGCCTCTGTCCAGCAGAGCCATTAGTTCCCTGTGCCTCTGTCCAGCACAGCCACTGTAGTGATCCCCGGGGTAAATTTTCTGTTTCCCATCCACTCGTCAAGGTTTTTCTTGAAGAGTGTTAGTGAGGGGCTCTGCCTAATGTAGACTGGAATCCTGTTCCAAAGCATGGGGAGTCTCTGGGACAGGAATGTATCCCTCCAGCACGTCCTATTTATCATTGTGGTGAGGTTTAAATCCCTAGAGCGTGTGGCTCTCAGGGATTTTTTTTTTTTAGGTGGAGCATGTCCATCAATTCTGGGTTGGACATGGCCTTGTATGTCAGGCAGAGATCTCCTCTGAGTAAGTGGTATGCAACCGAGTACAGCTGAAGTTTCTTCATTCGGGTTGCATAGGGCATCTGTTTGAGGCCAGTAATCCTCTTGGTGAGGTAATTCTGTGATCTTTCCAGCTGTCACTAATAAACAGTGGCCAAACTTCATGAAAATGAAAAAACTAATAAAAAAGATGTGCAAGAACACCCAAAAGCTTTAACAAAACATTAAACAGTAAGCGCTTTCATCACCGGTAGTGACTTATTCAGACTGAATAATGATACAAAGCACTACCAATTTAAAGTGCATTCTAACAAGCTAGTAATTAAATAATTAGATGATTGAAATAATCAATACATCATACATTCTTTAAATGATGCTTCAAGCCCTTTCTTTTTAAGTAAGCAGTAAACTCATCTCTATTATTTAAGCCGGGTGGAAAACAGGCATTAAGCCTCACTTGCCACATATATTCTCTCCAGCTTAATTCACTCTCTGCATCAAACCTTCTGTCATAGTTATAAATTTCTTCCAGAACAATAAACTTAAACTTAATATTACATTTACTGGAAGCATAATGATTCACTAACGCATTCTTTAAGTCACCTGTTTCAACAGCATACTTATGTTCATACACTCGTTTATATAATTCTCTGACAGTACGTCCTACATAAAAAGAAGGGCATGATTGACATAAAATTAAATATACAACATACTTGCTTTTACAACTGAAAGAATTAATAAAATTATATTTAAAACCATTAATATTGACTTCACTGACATCCGTTAGTAAATAATCACATAACTTGCAGTTAAAACACTTGAGCATCCCTAATTTTTTAGTATTTAGACTGATAGATTTCTCCATCCTACTCTGAAATAAATTCTTGAAACGTTTGCCTTTTTTGTACATAAACTGAGGTCTGTCCCCCAATCTATCTTTGAACTCAACTGAACTTTGTAATATTTTCCAATTATTAGTAATTAACTTTTTAATATTATAACTATCTACTGAATTACTAATTTGCATACAAACACCAAACTCTCCATTACTCATGGTGGTTTTCTTAAAGGTAGCATTGTTATATTTTAAAGAATTGATTTCTTTTAAAGCATTGTAACATCAGAGGGATAGCCTCCAAATCTAAATTTTTCACACATTAAACTACTCTCTTTGTCAAAATCACTATCATATTTAGTAAGTCTGTTTACACGTATTAATTGACTTTTAACAATATTATCTTTCATCCCTTTCGGATGCATACTACTACAATGTAAGTAGTTATTATTTTGAACTTCTTTTTTGAATATCTTGGTATAAAACTTTTCACTGCTCTTAATCACCTCTATATCCAAGTATTTAATACTGATAGTGCTATACTCTACTGTAAACTGCAAATTTGTGTTGATGCCATTTATGTACATAATAAAACTATTCAAACTGTCTTCATCCCCTTTCCATAAAAGAAAAACATCATCAATAAATCTGATGTAAAATCTAATATTATCAGAAAAAATACTTCATAAAATATTGATTCTTTCCCAGCCTTGCATAAATAAATTAGCTTAGCTGGGTGCCATAGCGGCACCCATTGCTATGCCGTTTATCTGATGGTAAATGCAATTGTCATATTCAAAATAATTATAACTTAAAATGATATCAAGCATTTCCATCAATAAGTCAACTGTATTTTTAGAATAAATTTTAGAATTAAGTAATTCTACCCTTATTGTCTCCAGTCCCTCAACATTTGGTATCATCGTATATAAAGACTGGATATCAAGAGTGACTAATATAACATTTTCAGTTATTAACAAATCTTCCACCTTCTTCTTGAAATCAAAAGTATCTTTGATAAAGGTGGGACCTTTTTTAACAACTCCTTGCAAATACCTATCAGTATATATAGCTAAAGCCTCAATCTTACTATTAACACTGGATACTATTGGCCTTATGGGTGGATCATCCAAACACTTATGAATTTTGGGTAGACCAAATACACGGCTTAGTTTAGGAGTGTTTGTTCTTAAATACTTCTGATGTCATCTGTAATTCTATTAGTCTAAAACCACTCCTCTATCATAGAATCAATGAACGCAAATGACTTTCTCACTTCAGAGAAAAAAACTTTTTTATAAAACTTAGTGCCAGATAACATATCATACATCTTGCGTTCATAATCCAGTTTACTTAACCCCAACAAAGCTCCACCTTTATCTGCCTTGGTAATTAATATATCTGGATTATTCAAAAGACACTTAAGAATACTATTTTCATGTTTGTTTAAGTTATAATACTTAAAACTAGCAGACTGGCTTAATAAATCAATAATTTGCATTTCTGTCGTCATTAGAAAAATTTCTAATTCTTTTTTTAAAGGGGGGTTGAACAAACTAGGTTTTCTGAACTCATTTGAAATAAAAGCATCATTATCAAAAATCATCCTGAAATTTAATTTTCTGATGTAGTCCCTAAGTGAGTTAATAACATCACATTTGTCCATTCTAGGCACAAAGTTCCATCCTTTAGATAACAAGCAACAAGTTTCTTCATTCAAAAAGAATGAAGACAAATTAACAATTTTAAATTTAATTTCACTATTATTTAGTACCTCCGTTGTTGATATCTGTGGTTTTTCCATTTCCTTTACCAAAAATTGTTGCGGTTGTTGTTGTAATGGTAATTCCCTGCAGGGCGGTTTACTGCTGTTACCTCTGCCCAAGTCCTTGTGCCCTGTGCTCCTGTTTGATAAACAGTTACTGGTTGTTGCACCGGTGCACTTTGAAAATTTGAAGGACTAGATGTTTGACTAGTAGATGGCTGTACATCTCTATTACCATTGTTACCATTTTTAGCCGCCAAACGCTCCGAACGGCGAGGAACATCATCACCCACCTCACTACTGTCTCTAGTTGCTTACAGGGAGCTGATTGGTGGGTTTCCTCACATGACTATGACCAGGAACCAGATAAGCTATACCTTTTGTGTATTCATCAGAATCACGCAAAAGTTTCTTGGTCTTACGTTTTTTGAGTACCTCATTCTCCTTAATAAGTTTATCTTGGATACAACAGAACTTGGCATCAAAGTTGTCTTTAGTAACTGTATCTTTTAAATGAAAAAATGAAAGTTGAATTTTAGTATTGAGGTTATCCATCCTACTAATGTTATAACCTCTAAGCATCTCAACATATTGCAAGCCAACTTTCTGATTCAAAGCAATCCAATTTTTAATAAATTCTCCATCTGGATCTTCTAGTCGGCATCACTGTCACTCGTAAGCCCTTCGGCACACGCTGCGCTCACAAACAGTTCTCAAAATATAAATTGTCCCACTGAAGCCTCTTTAGCTTCAGTAAATCTTTTTCTAAACAATTAAACAGCTCACCAAAGTTAGAACTGTTATTTCCTCCATCTGCTTGATTAACTTCGGCGAAAGGATCAATTGGAGACACCAAAACACTAGATAATACAGCATCATTCCTGCTATTCAGAATAACAGCTCTGTTCCTAGCTCCATTCACTGCATTAATCACACTGCTGCCAGGCATATTCTTCATAGTTCTGTTTTCTCCAAGCCCATGTGCAAATGCACCATTTGGAGTGTCTGTTAAAGTGCATCCTGAAGGTAAAACCAAGAAACTCGAACCGCTTTGGGTGTCCATATAACCGAATAAAATTAAATGACACCAAAAAACAGTAGCTGAACTTAATGAAAATGAAAAAACTAATAAAAAAGACGGCCAAGAACACCCAAAAGCTTTAATAAAACATTAAGCAGTAAGCGCTTTCATCACCTGTAGTAACTTCTTCAGACTGAATAATGATACAAAGCACTACCAATTTAAAGTGCATTCTAACAAGCTAGTAATTAAATAATTAGATGATTGAAATAATCAGTACAGCATACATTCCTTAAATGATGCTTCAAGCCCTTTCTTTTTAAGTAAGCAGTAAACTCATCCCTATTATTTAAGCCCGGTGGAAAACAGGCATTAAGCCTCACTTACCCCATATATTCTCTCCAGCTTAATTTACTCTCTGCATCAAACCTTCTGTCATAGTTATAAATTTCTTCCAGAACAATAAACTTAAACTTAACATTACACTTACTGGAAGCATAATGCTTCACTAACGCAGTCTTTCCAGCTGTTGCAGAAGTCTTGTAAGGTACATCCCAAATGGGGGCGTTGTAGACTATGATGGGTCTGATAAGTGATGAGTAGAGGGGCACAATAACCTCTTTTGTTCTAGATGCAAACCCTTTTGTGATTAGGTGGGCCACATAGAAGGATTTTCTAACCACCTTGGCCATATGATTATCAAAGGAGAGATTACTATCTACTTGGGTCCCCAGTTCCCTTATTACATTTTCTGTATTTAGGGGACTACCACGTATGTGGTAATTTGTGGGTGCTTTGTGTTTTCCAAAGGGGTTGACTATGCACTTTTTGGCATTTAGCTTGAGGCCATGATTTTGACACCAGGTATCCGTCTCAGTGAGACCCTTCTGGAGGATGTCTGTATCAGCCGGAGAGTCAATTATGGCCCCCAGTTTGCAGTCGTCTGCAAACTTGGCCAGCCATAGTCCTCTTGTGCTTGCCTGTACCTCTGAGAAGTATATACCGAACAGCAGGGGTCCCAGGACTGAGCCCTGGGGTATGCCACTTGTAACCGGTTTAGAGTCGGACCTTGAGCCTGCAACTCTCACTGTTTGGGTTCTATCTGTGAGCCAGTTGGCAACCCATCTTGTGATATAGGGGTTTATGTTCAGGATGGTGAGCTTGTCTATAATACCAGAATGGGGAATGGTGTCAAAAGCCTTTGCGAGGTCTAGGTAGGCTGTGTGGACCTCTTTTTCCTCGTCTAAAGCCTTGGTAACTGTCTCAAAGAAGTCCACCAGGTTTAGGAGGCATGATCTGCCCTTTACAAAGCCAAACTGGGTAAGCTCCAATGTTTGGAGGTTCCCAATGTCTCTGTTAATGAAATCCATGATGATGCACTCCATAGCCTTGCAGACCAGGCTAGTCAGGCTTATAGGGCGATAGTTCCCGGGGTCCGTTGTGGCTCCATCTTTGTGGAGCAGAATAACTGTTGCTGTGTGCGACTCTATGGGTATGTAGCCTGTAGAGATGCTGAGTTTGAACAGTGTGTTTAGGTGAGGGGTTAGTTCATTTTGGAGCTCGTGTAATTCAGAGCCTGGGACACCATCTGGTCCCATTGAAGCTGTGTTTTTGGCTTTGGATAGGGCTGTTTTAACCTGTGTGTCAGTGATTGCTGGGGCTGTGCATTCTTTTGGTATGATTATGGACCCTTTAAGGGGTGAGAGGGGGTGATGTTTGCACTAAACCTGTCTGCCAGAATGTTGGTAATATCAGTTGGTTCAGTGTATTTTGTGCCATTCTGCACTAACTCAGAGCAGATCTGAGTGTTTCCACTTAGGTTCTTGACATAGCTGAAGAACGCTTTGTGGTTATCTTTGGAGTCCTTGGCAATTTTTCTTTCGAAGCTAGCCTTGGATGATTTTATGAGGGATCATAGTTTCTTGCAGATACTGATCAGGGATGTCTTTCCTTCTTGGGATTTTACTCTTTTCTGTACTAGTTTCCTCCTTCTATTATATAGCTTGTTTATGACAAGGGTCCACCAGACTGGTTTCCTTTTCTTGAAGGAGTGAGTCTTGGTTTTGCTTGGGATAGCACGACCCATGCATTCTTGCAGATGCTCATAGAGTGCCTTTGTAAGGGATTCAACAGCTTGGACAGCATTGTCCTTTAGCATGGGGGCTGTGAACCATTCCACCTCGGTCTTGAGTAACATGAAGTTTGCTTTTGAAAAGATTTTCATGGTGGTTTCCTTGATTGGGGGTGGGGGCGAAATGTGGATATCCAGAGTAATTAGTCTATGGTCTAATTTAACCAGTGAGGGGTTGACCTCCTGTGTGGAAAACCAGTCGCCCATGTTGGTGATAACCAGGTCCAATATGTTCACCTCTGGTGGGGGTGTTGACCAGTTGATCCAGGGCATTTGAGTTTATAAACTCTAGGAAGCATTGGGCAAGGGAGTTAGTACTTGAGTAGTTCTCTCAGTTAATGTTTGGGTAATTGAAATCACCCAATATCAGGGCATTTTGTAGGACCTTCATATTTTCCAATGTCTCCAGAAATGTGGAATGGGGGTCCTGGGTCATGGTGGGTGATCTGTAGCAAGCTACAATTTGAATTGCAGTTTTGCCCATTAGTTGCACATGGATGATCTCTGAGGCATCATGCTGCACCACTAACCTGGAGGTGTGGGTATCCTTGATGAATATGGATACACCCCTGCCTTTTGTGTTTTGGTCCAGGTTCTGTGGCCGAAAAGTATGGTATGAGTTATAGTGTGGTAGTGCTGGGGTGCTCTCTGGAGCCTTAAACCAGGTTTCTGTTACTGCACAGATATGGATGATGTTCATACTGAGGAGTGCCTCGAGTGCATGCATTTTGAGGTTTAGACTTCTGGCTTTGAGTAGCATTACCCTCAGTTTTTGGTTACTTGTGCTATTTACAGTGGTGGGTTTGTCTTTTGAGCCTTGCCTAAAAAAGGCACTATGGGGGTGGCAAAAGACTTGGCCAGTATTTGAAAGCCTAAAGGTGACAGATGCAAGCCATCTCTTGTGAAGCAAAGTGGCTTGTCAAGCATGTAATCCCAGGAGGACAGATACTGGATCCCCTTTGAATGATACCAGAAACTTAGCCAATTGTTGAAATTGATAATTTTTTTCTTTATACTGTGGCATCATTCTTGGTGAAGGCAGGATGCTACTCAGGGTCAGGGTCATACTGGCCTGGGCTAAGTGATCAGAGGGGTCTACTTCACGATGTTGAAAGCTGACAATATCGAAGCTGATACTGTCGGCACCACAACATTGAAAGCGCAGAACATCGTGCAGGTAAATGGAAATCTCCGTAGGGGGAGAATTACATTTACCTCAATGTAGTGCAGTCTCGGAGTTGGAATATTTAAGTAGGGGGGTGTGGGTGGCGCAGGGGGGCTTGACCCCTACCTATGCTAGTTAGTTTTTATTTTTGTTTGTTTTTTTTTTTTTAAACGTTATTCGATGTTTTACTACATTGATCACCAGAGGTCGACCTTTAATGATTCAATGTAGTAAAATTTCAATAATATGATATAGATGCGATCAGAGAGCTATTCCATGTCTCTTTTCATGTAGTCCAGGGAGGTACATCTCAGGTCATTCACACCAACATAGACAATGATGGAGTCGTATTTGTACTTGTTCTGGAGCGACCTGAGTGCTTGTGTTATGTGGCGGCTCCAGGCATCTGACAGGCAGCTAACTGTAACCTTCTCCTTGTCCAGCCTAGTTAGTGGGACATCAGTGTGCCTGACTATAGAGTCACCTATTGCTAGTGTGTTGGGTATGTTATTTTGCCTTAAGGGCTGTGATTGCATGGTACACTGATTATGTGTTTCATGGTTTGTGATGGGGTGTGGAGGTTGCTTAGATGTCTGCTTTGGAGGTCTCTGTTGCTTTTGCAGATTTTTATTTAGAGACTCCGAGTATGTTTTTGTGTATTTATGTGTGCTATTTGTTGATGTTGATTTAATAGATCTATGTAAGACTGGTGGTGTGTTGCAAGTATTTCCCTTCTCCTCTTGATTGTCAGTTCCAGTCTTGGGTTGAGAGAGCTTTGCCTCCAGTTTGGCTGTATAATTGCATTTCTCTCATATATTAGTGTTTGGTGATAGGAGGAGAGGGTTGTCTGTGTACATGAGGCAGTTGTATCATTGCCTCAAAATGCCCAGATTCACCAGTTGGACTGGAGAGTACACCTGAAACTGCCTTTGGACATGCCTGAATAGGTAAAATGAGCTATTTTATAGAGAGCCTTGTCCTTCTGGGCAGTATAGGGGGGGTCTAGTGCTAGGGTTAATTACTGCTTGCTATGAGTTTTGAGCAAGTGCTGGGCTGTGAAATGAATGGTTTGAGTGCTTAAGTTAAAAGTTTGCCTAGTTTGAAGGGAAAAACTGAAGAGTAGACTTTATAGTGCCATGAATAGTTTAACCCTAGCTAACCGGCACTGCCTGGTGCGCAAAACCTCTCAAATGCAGTTTTATAGCAGGGAAATGAAAGAGATAGAAATTAGCCCAAAATGGCCAATAAACTACTAACTTCTGGGCTGAAACCACTCCTCCAGGGACAGATAGGCTGCTCAAAGCTCCCCTCTCTCACAGGTGAGCAGAGAAACTTCCTTCTATCCAAGTAAGGTATGGGCAACACAGAAACTTGTAACACAGCTTTGAATTCAGGAATAACCTGAAAACTGGACAATGTTTGCAGATGGCTGCAAACTAGGAGCCATAATCGAAACTCCAAACAATGTGGACATACTACAAAAGGGCCTCACTGAGACAAATGCCTGGTGTCAAAGCCATGGCCTGAAGCTCAAAGCCAAAAAGTGTATTGTCATCCCCTTTGGTAAAAAATCTGTACCCATGAACTACCACATAAGTGGTAGTCTACTTAATGCCAAATGTGTGAAAAGAGACCTTGGGACACAGGTGGACAGTAATCTCTCCTTTGATAATCACATCGCCACAGTGGTCAGAAAATCCTTCTATGTGGCTCACCTCATCACAAAAGGTTTCTCATCCAAAAAAAGAGGTCATTGTTCCCCTCTACTCATCACTCATTAGACCCATTATAGAGTACAATACCCCTTTTGGTATGTACCTCACAAGACATCTACAACAACTGGAAAGGCCACAAAAATACCTCACAAAGAGGATTACTGGCCTCAAACAGATGCCCAATGCAGACCGTCTCAAAAAACTCCAGCTTTACTCTGTTGCATATCACCTACTCAGAGGCGCTCTCTGCCTAACATACAAAGCTATGTCAAACCCGGAGCTGTTAGACATGCTCCACTTAAAGAAATCCACATCCCTCTGAGCTACACGCTCTAGGGACCTAAACCATGTCACCACAATAAACAGAACATGCTGGAAGGATAGATTCCTGTCCCAGAGACTCTCCATACTGTGGAACAGACTACGTATCTGTGTCAAACAGAGCTCCTTATTAGCACTCTTCAAGAACAATCTTGATGATTGGATGGAAAATAGGAAATTCACCCCAGGGATCACTTCTGTGGCTCTGCTCGACAGGGGCACAGGAAAATAATTTTCTTGGGTGGCGAAAGCCAGGGTACCTTTTTGGCTAGGCTTATATAGACCCTAGGGCTAATAGCCTAGTACCTTCCTATGAACCTATACTAGTTCAGAAAGGCAGGAAACAAGTATATATATATATATATATGTTTTCTTTTTTTTTCAGAAAATAAAGCAGATACAATCAAAAAAATACTTTAAATGCACAGAAATGGCTATCGCACTTTAGTGTGTAGCCTAGAACAGCTAAACAGATTATTTGAACACAAAAACAACTTAGTTCAAATGCAGACAACAAATAAGTACAATATGTAGCAGAAACAAGCTTTTTAAATCACAGAAATGCTAAAAAATTGGCATTTTAGGCAGAATTAGTTAAAGACAGCAAGAAAATGCAGAAAAATGATAATCACTCCAAAGTCTCTCTTTTGTCTCTCTGCTGCTGTAGAACTCTGCAGGACACCTGTCAGGCACTTGCTGAGCTGAATACAAGTGCAAACAAATGCGCAAATGTGATTTTTATAGTAGGAAAATGAAAGAGATAGACATTAGCCCAAAATGGCCAATAAACTACTAACTTCTGGGCTACAGCAAACAAGGTGCACAAATTTTAGAAAGAAACAGTTCAAATAAGCAGGCACAATAAGCCTTTTACCAGAAATTCCCAGCTCAGAAGGGCAGAATCTAGCCTCTCCTCCCACAAGAGTACAGACTACAAACCTGCTTAATGTAAAATAACTGACCTAAAGCCCAAGTGCTTAAACCAGAACTAATGCACTTTTAGAATAACAGACACTGAGCCTTCAATCAGCAATTCCCAACTTAGAAGGATGTAAGCTACCTGTCCTGCCACAACAATGCAGTCCACAAAAATTACAATTTAATCAGGCTACTATCAAGCAGTAATAACTGCAGCAGAATAATACAATTGAGAAGAAGCACAAGCAAAATAAGGTAATAAAGTGGAAACACAATTACAGTAAAAGCAGATGAATAAAGTGCAATTTTTTATAACAATAGAAAACAAGCAAACTGATTTAAACAAATTACCCAATTAACCAGTAAAAAACCTCAATACTGAGCCCTGTTCCAGCAGTCTTCAATCAGACAAGTTCAGGGCCTAAGTGGGTATGCCTACTCAAATGTTCTCTCTGTATTAGGCAGGATGAGCTAATGAGACTAGACTAGGATTGAGCTGGGATAGAGCCGAACATATGGGAATGGTAGGAGTGTCTGAAATCAAAATATGATCTCACTGTACTTGGTTGAGTGAGCAAGTGAGATGGGCCCAGGAGGAGTGTTCAAACACAAATTTATGGGAGGGGCGGTCAGTTCCAAAGCCACCAAGATTAATACCACAACAAGAACAGGGAGGGTGGGTAGGAAAACTAAGTGTAGAAAGAGACAGAGCTCACAATTTTCAGTGAAACAAATAAATAAGCAGATAAATGCAGTACTATTTTAACACACTATTCAATGAAACAATAAAACAGAAAAAAATAAAATGCAGTACTGTCTTATAATACTCAAGTTTGTTCTTATCTCAGCTTGTAATAAAGTTGATGTACATATGTAACAGCTAAACAAACAACTCAAATATGCAGCTATTCAGCAGAAATAATTTCAGAGATAAGGGACTAAGACTTAAAGGCACATAGAAACCCTATAGGCTAAGACTTCAACACCGAATATCAATGAAGTGAGAAGAATAAACCCACTAACTGCAGAGAGAGGGCTCACAATTTTCAGTGAAACAAATAAATAAGCAGATAAATGGAGTACTATTTTAACACAATATTCAATGAAACAATAAAACAGAAAAAATAAAATGCAGTACTATCGTAAAACACTGCAAGTTTATACTTATCTCAGCTTGTAATAAAGTTGATGTAAGTATGTAACAGCTAACCAAACAGCTCAAGTATGCAGCTATTCAGCAGAAATAATTTCAGAGATAAGGGACTAAGACTTAAAGGCACAGAGAAACCCTCTAGGATAAGACTTCAACACTGAATATCAATTAAGTGAGAAGAATAAACCCACTAACCTCAGACAGAGAGAGGGCTCACAATTTTCAGTGAAACAAATAAATAAGCTGATAAATGCAGTACTGTTTTAAACGCAATATTCAATGAAACAATAAAACAAAAAAATAAAATGCAGTACTATCTTATAACACTACACTGCATATCAAGTGTTTCAGATAAAAGGCTTCTGAATGTCCATGACTTGTTTTTACTTTTTAATTGCTTATGGTTACATTCAAGCTAATAAAGCCAAATCAAACTAGCTGTGGACATACATGTTTCAGACTTTTTATTGACCTAATCAGCACAGTATAAGTGGATAGTTTGCATATACGTCAGATGCACAGGGTCTTTAAACCCAACTGATGATACCTTAAACCTCCTGTAGTTGAAGTCCATGAGATATATTCAAATGACCTCTTCAGGACAACACGTGTTGCAGCTATATGTCTTCTAAATGCCCATGACTTTTTTTTTTTTGCTTTTTAAGACTCTATGGTTATATTCAAGCCAATAAAGCCAAACCCCACTAAATGTGGGCTTGCACGTTTAGGCCTTTTTAATGACCTCATCAGCACAGCGTGAGTGGTTAGCTTGACTATACTTCAGAAACACAATGTCTTTGAACCAGCTGATGCTCATAAATATGAAGGGGTCTGCAAAATATCCCAACTGACATCTAAACCAAAGGTTAAAAAGGACACACAGACAAGCCATTCAGTAAAAACTGCAAGGAAAATGCAAACAAGCAAGGTTTTTCACTGCAAGATTCTTCAAACCTCCTGCTGTGGAGGCCCATGGAATAAATGCAAGCCAAGCAATTGGTGTGGGGCTATAACTTACTTGTATTTCCATGAGCAAGTATGGCTGTGCTACTGGGTGGACTGGTGCCTCAAACGAAGAGCAATTTGTTTGTTGGTTGTTTTAGTAGACAGTATCCAATTTACTATGATTAATTGCATTTCCTTTAATCCATGAGCCTCAAACTTCCAATCTCTATACACAATTTGAAGAAAGGGGAAAAGGTATAATGCAAACACAAAACTCAGTTTCACTCCTCTTTGTGTCTCATGAAACCAGTCAGAAAGCCCAGTGCCCGTAACAAAACCAATTCTGGTATAATGAGTCAGTCAGCATCAGTTTCAAGAAAATTTTCTATTGTGATGTGTTGTGACTGGTCAAGTGTGTAGCCCTTTCTAGGAAAATACTATATATACTCTCTCTCTCTCTCTCTATATATATATATATATATATATATATATATATATATATATATATATTTCATTATGCTAAACCATTAGACCATGGACTGTTTTGCACAGAAACCCATGATCTAGGTCTTACAAATTACTTACAGGAAATATAAGTGTCAAACATATAAAGAAAATTAAATAAAACTCCTTTTTCCAGAAATGCATTTTATTTATTTTTATTTAACATTTGTTTACCATGATAGTCCCACTGGACAGCTAGTGTCTGTTTTTAGTGGAGTCCAGGGGAGAAAAGCTCTAGTTTTATAATAACAATCAAGGTGACAAAGTTTAGGATGCACATGTAGAAAGGTTAACAGGCTAATAATACAGAGATAAAATAAAGTCATGTGATCATACACTTTACAGACAAGTGTAGGTGCAGTGTTTTGACATTACAGAGTTTTAGTATAGTATAGGCATAGAAAAACAATATTTACAGTATGTACAAAGAGAAAGAAAAAGAGTGTAATACGGCATTATGTGTTGGACTAAATCATAGGGGTAGCTTCCTTCAGCAGGGTGGGAGTCCAGGGAGGTACATTTCAGTTACAAAAATGGTTGGTGTATAGATAGGATTTTAGTTAGGTTTTGAAGGTGGATGTACATTTTTGTAGTCTGAGGTCAGGAGGCAGGGTATTCCATATTTTTGCAACTTCATGAGTGAAGAGTGATTCCCCTGAGCTGTTTTTACACTGTATATTTTCTATCAGAGATTTGTTACTGGATTGTAGCTGTCTATTTGAATTGTAGAAGTTTAGAAGGTTGGTCAGGGTAGGGTTTTTTCAGGATAATATAAGATCTGGTGTGCCAGGTTGAGTTGGTGGTATCATAGTAGATTTGGGAATTCTATCCAGTGAAGTGTATGTAGGGATTGGCAGTGTTGGGAGCGTTATCTGACATTGGTAGCACACCTGGTGATTTTGTTATAGATGTGGAGAGTTTATTAAGGTCAGTTTTATTTAGGTTTGTTAATACTGGGCATGCATACAGTAGTGTTGCTAGCAGATGTGTTTTGGCTATGACAATTCTAGCTTTGGAAGTTAGGTACTGTTTACAGTGGTAGAGGGTCCCTAGCTTCTTGTGGACTTTGGAGACAATGAGGGATATATGTTTATTGTATTTTAGTTGTTGGTCAATGGTAAATCCTAGTAACTTAGCTTCTGGGATTGGGGTGATGAGGATCTTATTAGCTGAGGATATAGAGAACGTATATAGTCATGGGTTTTTGTAGGGTGGAATAACATAAGTTGTGTTTTCTTTGGGTTTAATATTAATTGGGATTTGTTAAGCCAATTTTCGATTTCAGTGAAGGATTGTTGGGTTTTATGTTGGAGAAGTTGAATGTTGGATGCAGAGCAGATCATAGTTGTATCATCAGTGTAATGGACTATTTTGGCATTTGTAGTTGCTGAGTGGAGTTAATTTGTTAAGATGTTGAACAGGAGGGGGCCGAGGGTGGAACCTTTGAGTATGCCGACCATGACTGGGAGTGGGGGGATAGGGAGTTAAGCCATTTGACAGATTGATGGCAGTTCTCTAGATAGCTTTTAAACCAGAGCTGGGTGGGGCTGTCAAGCTTGAGATCTGAGAGGCAGGTTAGGAGTTTATTGTGCAAAACTGTATTGAAAGCTTTGGATAAGTCTAGAATGGTGGCAGAGACAAGATTACCTTGGTCCTGTATGTGTTTATGATGTTGGTGAAGTTAATTAGGGCTGTGGTGGTGCTGTGGGATGGGCAGAAGCCATGTTGTGAGTTGGACAGAAGGTTGTTAGAGAGATGGTGGGTGAGGAGTTGATGTTGAATGTACCTTTTCATAGGGGTGAGAGGATTGCAATGGGTCAATAGTTAGAGAGATTGGTGGAGGGACCACCCTTGTGGTGGGGAATAATGAAAGAGGTTTTCCACAAGATTGGGATGGTTTATTCAGTAATAGATTTATTTATTAGCTGTGTGATGGAGTAGGCTATGTCCCTAGATGGTAGTTGGAGGTATTTGGCAGGAAGACTCTCAGCAGTGAGGGTGGTTGGTTTAAATTTTGCTAAGAGTTTTTGGATGATAGATATTGATACTGGTTTGAGTGAGAAGGGGGTAGTGTTAATCTGGGGTTCAGAAGGTTGGGGGAGATTGCTAGGGCTTGTATTGGTTATGAGTTTAAGTATAGAAGAAGTAGCTTAGTCATTGAAACTGGAGGCTGTGTGTATGCTTGTACCATCTATATTAGGTGGGGATGTGGTTGCTTTACCGGGTTGGAGGATGTTGTTCATTGTGGTCCAGAATTTTGGAGGGTTGTTACTGTTTTCTTTGTAAGGATGTGTAGTGTTTTAGCTTGTCAGGCTTAACTTTTTTCTTTGCTTTATTTCTAAGTTCAAGGAAGGCTTGCCTAGTTGTGAGTGTTTTGTGTTGATGCCAGATTTGTCAAGCCTTACCTCTCCCTTTTAGTAAAGTAAAAAATGTACTACTTAAAATGTTATGGTTAATTGCATCTCATTTAATTAATGTGATATTAATTTCTGAGAAAACATCTAAAGCTGAAAATAAATTCTAAAATAGAATAAAATTGCACAAAACATCACCAGTCACTCCTAAGCAATTTTTTTCTAGAGGAAGGCAAGCTGCCTGCTACCTCCCAGTGTGGGTCTCGCTTTCTGAGGGTACTCTTGTTTGGCTGAATGACTTACTAACTTTCTTAGAGGCTGACAGATTGTAATGAAAGTAAGATAATCCCAGGGTCCCAGGATGAAGATACATACTAGTCATGTGAAAGTTAAAAAATTTTTACATTCCAGGCTAAACAGATCTTTTGTAATAATTGGTTTACCATGGCTATAAACACTGTCTTTGGCTAATTAAATGACCAATATGGTGGGCTATTTTTAGAAGAAGTATATAATTTCCATCCTTTGTAGTTGTTTCAAATCACATTTTTTTCTTCTAGTCTTCTGGAACCTTAACCTTCTCCAATGAATTCTTGAAAAGATTAGTTGGAGGTAATATAAGTTCACCTCTTAGGGTGAACCTCATGAGGACTAATTGTGTTGTGCTCTTTAATTTTCTGAAATTCCTTTCAGGGTCAGTCATATTTGAAAAGCTTGTGGTCTATTTGCCTATAGGCTGCTCTATGGTTAGATTTTGTAAATCATGCCGAACAGGTACAGCCCCGTGCAATCCCTCATTTGGTACACTCCAATACCAAAACAAATAGTGTGCTCTCTGGGTAAAGTGCTACTTCTAAGTAAAAGGTGTTTCCTGTCTGAAACACTTTTCAGGAACTGTAACAATAGTCTAGACTACCTTCTTACTATAATTCCTAACATGTATGGCAAGTAAATAATTTAAGCAGCTGCAATCCCATTCACAGCTGTTAAAATGACATCATCACCCAGCCTCCCAACAAAAGTGATCAGACTATCACAAAAGACAGAGCAGGGTCAAGGCAGAAAACTATACAATTTTTAATTTGACTTTGCTGATAGTAAAAATAGTCCAGTCCCATCAGACAGCTATAAAGAGGATCAGGAGAAATTATCAGAAAAATGTGATGTGTGCTAAGAGATGAGGTGAGAATTGGTGTACAGAATTTATACATAGTAACATCTGAGGCTACCCCAGTGGTGTACAGAAGTGATACATAGTAACATCTGCAGCTACCCTAGTGGTGTACAGAATTTATACAAAGTAACATCTGAGGCTACCCCAGTGGTGTACAGAGCAGGACATTTGCTAGCTTTTTCATTGATCTGTTTTGGTTAGTAGCCAGCATATCAGAAGGCTAGAAGAGGGTGAGTTTGAGCAGCATGGGGATAGCTTTACTTTTTTAGGTAACCATAGTGGACTCCAGCATCCTGGATTGTCCTGCCTTATGGAGACTTAGGGGAAGGGGGTATTCACCAACACAGTGACTATTTAATTTCCACATTAACAGACATTAAAAAGGCACATGTCTATGAGTACACATACACACATTACACTGGATGACATTATGCAGTAGTAACTTTGTACAGGGTAATACCAAGGAAAGTAACCCAATCTACATCATTATGGTGTATGGATCATGTGATCTAGGTATCATCTAGTATTCTTCGTTGCCAACATACTCTGAAAGAATATGAGTTAGTGTCATAAATTGTGTGCTACACAAGCTAAATGGCAGGAATTATCTGGAACATCTAATTTGAAGAAATTAACAAATGTAACCAAGTATTCTTTATGTATTCTATCAGTTATACTCCTGTTACTTGCAGGGACTAATGCAAATTAGCAAAGTGCCACACACACGCAGTGAATCAGGACTATTGTTCTCAGTACTGTATTGGCATCCCTAGTGGAACCCCATGGTCTGATAGAGAGTGTTCTGTTTAGGGTATGTATATTGTACATGAGGTACTACAGCTTTCCAGATATACTTTCAGTAGCATAATCACATTAATTTATATCATCTACAAATAAGAGCACAAACATCATATTTATAAAAATGTTCTGCTTTACACCTATTACTTTGTTGTATTCATGTGATAACAACATATAAATGAGTTTAGATTACGGTGGGGTTTACCTATATGTGTTAGTATATAAACCAGCTAGTCTGATAAATTCAGAAGCAAACCAAGGGTGCTGCCATACCTACATCATTTATACCACTGCATATCTGGAGCAATGATGATAAGCTAAAATTTAAATTAAAAATGGCAGATTTGTCATATTTTTATTAATTTGTAAATTGTGTTAAAATTCTTTTTTTTTTTTTCAGAATTCCAGGCTGGCTAAACACTTGTTTTATTTATTTGTTTTTTCAATTACTTAGTTATTTACTTGTTTTATTTTTTTATTTATTTTTTTCAATTACTTACTTACTTCCTTAATTCTAACATTTTAGGAGTTTTTTTCAGAACTGACAAACTGATGGCTTAAGCTGTCCAGAACCATGTACTATATGAGTGGAGAGAGGGCTGCATTCTTGAAAAAGGTGGATTTGGTGTACGATTACAAAAATTCTAGTTACATCTTGCATTGTCAAGACAAGAAAAGCCAACTCTTGAGAAGGAGTAGAAAGCGCATGTACAGATCTAGACTGTTCTCATCATCATTCAGTGAAGTGACTGGCAAATTAACAGCAACATGCATTTTTAACCAAAAGTCTCTCAAACATTTCAAACAGACATTGCTTCAGACTGTGATGATACATGCAGATGTTGACCTTTGTACTAGCCAGTAATGACAGTCCACCTTATAATAACCAGCTAAGTGTTATGGGCTTAGAAACCAACCTATCATCATTTACTAGTGACTGAAAAATGTCAAGATACAATTCAGTTATGTGAAAACCATCCAAATGAGATCATTTCATAGCAAGGAATGAGTAATAATGCAATTAAAAGATATGGCATGTTTCAGCTCCTTGGTGTAAATGTGGTAAAGATGTCATTAACACTCACAAGTATTATCATAAAACACTGAAGTGTAACAGACAATCTTCTTCTTCTTCTTCTTCTTTCAGCTTTTCCCAGTTAGGGGTCGCCACAGCAGATCACTGTCCACTCATGATTGGCAGTGGAGTTTTACGGTGTCGAGTTGCCAGCCCAGCACCCAACCTTCCACTGAAGGCACACACACACACACACACACACACACACACACACACACACACACACACACACACACACACACACACACAAACTCAAGCCTAGGGCCAATTTAGAGTGTCCAATCCACCTACAGCATGTCTTTGGGATGTGGGAGGAAACCGGAGCACCCGGAGGAAACCCACGCAACCACAGGGAGGACATGCAGACTCCGCACAGAAGGCACCCCAGCCAATGATCAAACCGGAGAACCTCTTGCTGTGAGGCAGCAACACTAACCGCTGCACCACCATGGCTGCCCATTTAAGTGTAACAGACAATACAATTCATAAAAAAAGAAAAATATTACTGAAGCATTTTTGCTAACTTGGGGATTGCTGTACTTTGGAGAAATGAGGAATTTTTCAAGACACTTGCTTCTCAGTCTTCTTATAAAAGAATACAAATGTACAAACTGTTCATTAGTGATCACCCTTCAGTGTTAAACAATAATGTTTGAACTTTAGTCTGGCATTCAACTTTCAAATGTATAAACACTGCTGTATAAATTATGTGCATGTGCCTACCTCGTAAATAATGTATGTATATCATGTGATGTCCATAGTCTATAGTACAGTATAGTTTAGTCTAGCACACACACACACACACACACACACACACACACACACACACACACACACACACACACACACACACACACACACACACACACACACACAAGTTATTGATATTAGGGTTGATTTTCATAACCCTGCTTACTGCAGGTAATAAAAAAGACTGCAGTAACTAATCTTTTAAGGGAGTTTATTTTATTCAGCTTGTGTTAATCAGTTCTGTAGTACATTAAATTGCATGCTTAATCTCAAAAAACTCTAGAGATGTTAACCAAAGAAAAACACAAAGTTCTTTTTATGTGCTTATAGTTGCCACAAGGATGACTGCTCCTAAGTAAATAAGCCAACAGCAGTTAGTGTTACCTGAAGTATTGGGACAAAGATCTACTCAGTGATTTTCAAGTAAAACAGAATTAAAAGCCATATTCCTCTAATCAGTGCCATACAAGCTCCTGAGCTACATTCCCTGCTTAGCCTTGTGTGTTATAAATGAGCACAGACTGTTTGAAGCCCTTTACCTAAAGAGAGCCAGTGGTAAAGCAAATGCCCAGTCAAAAGACCTAAATGTACAGTGAAATGATAAGAGTACCATCTGTCATAACAAGTAACTAACCCTACAAATCACCCATTAGTGGAATAAGCTAATTTACATATCAAACAGAGCCCTGTCCTTGGCAATCAAACTAATCCATATGATTAGATGAATGATCATTTATACTGTGGGACATGTAAGTAAAATATGTTGAATGTGGAGCAATATTAATTTTCCGTCAACAATGGGTGACATGGCTTAGTTTCCAAATGGTCTGTTTGGTTGTAAGCAGAGTAAATATTATGAACCTATGAATGTAAGAAATGACTATGCTGAAAGATTAATAAAATATCAAAATGGAAGGGAATTAAAACATCATTAGAAGGTTACCAGCTGCACTTGCTTATCCAATCCCCACTGCCAAAGGGTTCACTAATCAAATATTACTAGGACGAAAGGCAACCAATGGGAAGTCAGTTGCTGCTCACACTTGACCAATCACTATAACTGGGGAACTAGTCAATGAACTATTTGATCCAAATTACATAAGCAAGAGCTGTGAGGCAACAAACCAAAGGTAACAATGCTGCTCACACCTGCTGTTTGTGTTTCCTATAAAACAATGTAGCCATTTGGTCAAATATGAATAATGTTTATCCAATATAATCTGTCAGCTGAAATGCAATAGCTTGTAATGGTTTCTTAGGAGCCACAAAAAGAAACAGCTTCTTTGAAGAAATATATACTGTTGTCATGTATTCTGCCTCCTTACCTAGCTTATTGTCATCAACTACAAAAGTAGTTATAAATGCTTCCATTTCTTTTAATACCACAAACTTTTATTCTGTGACTATTACAATCCCATGCTCCTTTTATGTGCCCCAGTTTATTATAACTATGACATTTTGCTTCTTAAAAACTGCATTCATGTAGGCTATGCTTTTCACTGCTGCAAAAGTAACAAGACACTTTATCGTTTTTGATTTATATCTCATATTTCAACTTTGTAGTCTATGCCAGCAAAAATTTACTTCTGCATTATCACTACTTTTATGCCATTTACATACTCTGAGCAATCTCAACAGCTCTAGGAAACTTTAGGTTCAATTCATTTAATAACTTTCTTTGACATACTTCAGTCCAAGAACTAGCAAATCTGTCTTATAGCACTTCATCCCAGTTTGCAGCAAAGTCACAATTCACTGCAGATCATCTCACCTCTGAAGCACAGTGGTTAAAGTCTCACTCACCTTCTGTTCCCAGTGATTAAAGCAACATTGTTCTGCTGTGATCATCTATTTTTACTTCACTATTTAGCTTTTTATGTTTGCAGTTTATTTACTGACTTTTTGGTTTACATGTCTCAACAAAATTCTGAACCTGCTCATAATTGGAAGTAGCCATTAGATTCTGTAATTTTACCATATGCTTTTCAATGTCATTTGCTGTGAAAAATGCCCAGTGCTTTCAAGATATACTGACAATGACTCTGTTGCCAGCTTATATTTGTCATTTCTTCCCAAATTAGTCTTATCTGCTCATTTATTTAAAAAAAAGTAACACTGGTAGAGGCCATGTATATTGTTGAAATGTTTTTTGTCACTGTGCCTTCTGTCAACTACGATTACTTCAACACAGCAAATAAAGCTCACTTGTACTGATGTCCCAAACTACTATAAACAAAACTCTAAGAGCTTAATACAACATATATTTTATATTAATTAATAGGAGTTTTCTATTCACGTGGTCTAGGTTATATAGAATTGTTCTATGATGTGTGTTCTTTTGAATGAGTTTGCAT
The DNA here is from genome assembly GCF_019279795.1 of Protopterus annectens. NCBI lineage: Eukaryota > Metazoa > Chordata > Ceratodontiformes > Protopteridae > Protopterus > Protopterus annectens. The sequence continues at coordinate 287,782,713 of NC_056748.1, read as the reverse complement.
CGGAACTCTGAAAATGATATGATACAATATTTCAGAACTCAAAATCCAAAATACAGAAGTCCAGAGATGAAGTTTTATGTGAAGTGTAAAGTAAGTTTTTAACTACTGGTTTTCCGGGAGTACGCTTTAACTGCCACTCAAGCCTTCATGAAATGAGTTTTGTTTATTTAATTTTGCTATTCTTTTTTCTGTTTCCTAATTCACCAAAGCTAAAGCGTAAGAGTAATTACCAAAAAATGCTGGTAATTTCAGTCACAAAAACCCATGTTTTGGAATTCCGGGACTGGACAAGAACAAAATCACAAATCATCTTAGTGGGAACATGCCAGTGTGACAGATTCACTATGGTGCTGATAGAAATGTAGTTAGCCTAAGCAACCTTTGCTTTATTTGCACATTATAAGTCTGAGAGTATGCTACATGGCCAATATTTACATATATGCATTAGATTTTTAAGGTCATGTATAACTGGAGTGTAATGTGTCTGTTTAAGTAGTTTAGAGATGGGTTTTAGGTTGTCATGTCTGTTCTCTAACATCACCTGACAGTCCAGAAATGGAAATTGCTGAAATGTTCATAGATGTGTACTAGGCTAACAACCACTGCGGCCTTTTTAAGCCTAGCCATGCATCCCAAATCTCTGACAAAAGTCTCTGACAAGTTCTGATATCCTTGATAAGTATAAGTAGGGATTTGAGAGATATGAAACATTTACAAGCAGGGCCTTGGGAAATAAACCATGTACAGACTGTCTGTACCCATTAGAGACATAGGTGCCAAACCTATGCCAAAAGAGATGAATTTTCTGTTTCCCATCCAACTGTCCAAGTAACATTTGAATTGTCACGACAAACCAAATAAATTGAAAACTAAACCAAACCAAATGAATAGAAACCTTCCAGTTGCTCTCCGGTCGATGTAGTAATCAGCAAACTGTCAAAAACACTCAAATGACAGCAATAGTATTCCACACTTTATTCATTTCCTTAAGCTTAAAATTAAACAGCTTTTCGTCGGTTGATCAAAAACCAACTTCCTCAGAACGGAAAACACGTCAGTGGCATTCAAACACCTTACTTATAATTTTCCTCACGTGATTTCGGTGACAAGAAAATCATTAACAACATTCAAAAAGTCATCAGTTAAATTCAAAGAAACATCCTAAACAGCTAAAATAGAAATTATAAATTATAAAAACTATATGTAAACAACACTTAAAACAATCAGTGTGCCAAAACGTTTAAAAATATTAAATCTGTAATATATGGACATATAAAACCCTGTAACGTCCGACAGCTGAATGCTGTCCTAAAAGCTTTCTAAATCGCTGTTCAACGGTGAAATTATTCTGAATACAGTAAAGATAAAATGCAAAGGAAAAGATAATAAATAAAAATGACAAATAAGAAACAAAATACCTGATATTAAACAAGTTTCCCAGTCATTCTAATATCTCCAATGAATACCTAAATGTTATTCTCCAAATAACTACATCACTGTACAAGGTAATTATACAACAAAACTAGCAAGCAGATAATATTGCCCAACAAAACAGAGCGCTAATATATGCGCTCACCTTATAGCCCATAAAATGTGGCATACAAGGTTAGCCGAAAGGCATACATGTAACCTATAAATATAAATACAATTTGAAACTCAGTTCTTGATTTATTACTTTACTCTAATCACATGGTATTGAATCTAACTATAACTATAGCACTACACTGAACATGTGAACATATAAAACCGCTTAAAAAATAATAATGAAAACAGTGAAAATGAAACATCGGCCATTTATATAGCCCACCCATCCTTTAAACACGACTCCACATAAAGTAGGAAAACTTCAGAGGTCATCTCTTATGACTTGACTTATGAATAAACATAGGAACAAATACCTGTCATTATGAATACCCTAAATTTCATTTTTCCAAACTCTTTAATTTGAGTAAACATGTTATAGACAACATTCCATTTAGACCGGGGTGGTGACAAGCATCCATATTTAACTGCCAAATCAGTCCCTTCATCACCAACATCAGAGACTCAGGTCCCCCCCCCCCCTATTTTCTGATTGAATCTGATCAATGACAGAAAAAACAAATTCATGGTGGGGGTTTTCCACTATATGTTTAGCCAGGGCATTCTCCATTTTTTCTTTTCTAATGGCATACATGTGTTCATACAAACGTTCCTGTAATTTCCTATCTGTTTTTCCTATATAGAAAACAGGACAGTTGGAACATCTCACCAAATAAACTACATGGGTACTGGCACAGTTGAATCTGCCCAGGATTGCATACTTAATACCCCTCACTATAAAGGAGGCACCTGTTTGGATGAACCTGCAATATCTGCACATGCTACATTTATACATGCCTGATCTCGAATTGGAAAGCTTCAACTTCATCTTAAGTAGACTTTTGAGATTAAGTCTCCTTTTAAAAACTGCCTTAGGATGAGCTACCAATTTCTTTTGGGCAGAACTGTCTTGCGTCACCAGACTCCAATTTCTCTGAACAATGGAGATAATATCCTTAACATCCAGACTATATGTCAGGATAAAATTACAAGGGTGGACAACTCCAGTCTCCTGACCTAATATGGAATTGACTTGACCTGTATTGATCTGATTTAAAATGGGTAAATATAAGCCTCTCTCCCTTTTGCTACGTACTTCCATAAGAAGGTCGACGACTAAACCTTCCGGATAACCTCTATTAAGGAAAAGACTAGACATAAAGTCACATTCCTCCAAGAAGTCACCTTCCCTCATCACCATCCTGGCCGCCCTTTCCAGTTGACCCTTAACAATACCTCTCTTTTGTGAAAAAGGATGGCGACTGTTAAAGTGAAAATAGCTATTGGAAAAGGTTTCTTTCCGATGGATTTTAGCTATATAACACTCATTAACACTGTCTTTCTCCAGGTCCACATCTAAATATGCTATCTTATCCGTAGCAAAACAGGAGGTAAATTTAAGAAACTCAGTGGATGCATTAGAGAATTCCAAGAGGGAATTAGCTGTCGATACGTCACCCCTTAGGATAATAAATATGTCGTCTAAAAAGCGGGTATACAATAATACCTTTTCTTTAACAAAAGAATTAGACAACACATACTCCCTCTCCCAATAAGCCATGACCAGGTTGGCCACACTGGCACCACATGGAGATCCCATAGGCACACCTATTTGTTGTAAAAAATACCTATTGTTGAAAAACAGATAATTGCAAGACAAAATAATGTCAAGTAATTCACTAACCAGATGGATTTCTTCAGTGGGGGCCTGTTTGATGTTCATCATAGCCGGAATCCACTCCAAGGCCATGGCATGGGGAATGGAAGAATACAAGTCCTTTACATCTATGGTCAAGAAGTGATTATCTGGACTATAATGTAATTTATTGACACTTGCCAGGAAGGACAAGGAATCCTTTGAAACTTGGGGTTCACTCGCCACATACTTTTTCGAAACAGAATCTACCATCTTGGCACTAGCATAAGTCATGCTACCTCTGGCACTAACCAGTGGATGCTTAAGGGTCTGTTAAATTTTTGTGGATTTTAGGAGACCCAAAAATAATGGGAATCTTTGGGGCTGGTGTAGATATGAAATTGAATACATCTAGGTCTATCACCTTATTGATAAACATATCGTTAAAGTATGTAGATACCCGAGATAGACCAATATTCAGTTCATTCCTCAAAACTTCTTGGTAGCTAATATATTCTCCATTCTACTGTTGTAATCATCCACACTCATTACCACCAGGACTCCTCCTTTGTCAGGTTGCATCACCCTAACAGAAGAGTTGCATAGTAGATCTAATAATGACCTTTCCTCCTTGTTGATATTGAATTTAGACATGTGCTTTGGCCTCGGTTGGGATAACTGATGGCATATGTCAAGATCACAGATCTGTTCAAACAGGGCCAACGGGGGAAACAAAGGGGGATTGTAAGTACTAGCTATGTAAAAGTCATCTTTTTCCTTTGTTAGTTCACCCATTAATAACTGTAGATTTTGTTTCCTCACAAACAATTTCAAGTCTATTAAAGTTTTGGCCAAGTTAGCTCTTAGACGGAACAAAAGAAAGACCTTTCACCAATAATTCCTCTAGAGTTTCGGTAAAGACAAAGTCAGAAAAATTGTATATCTTGAAGTCTTGACCAGTGTTCATGATTACATCACATGAATTTCGGAATAATTGAGTATGGCCAGTTGTAGTAAGGTCTAATTTCTCCTGTTCCTGGACCTTTTCTTGGACCTCCGACCTTGGGACTGAGATTGAGATGAGGCTGGGTTCCGAAAATTTGAACCGTCTGCCTCTTCTGGGAGATTGTTGGGTTTGTTCTGAGATGCCAGATGTTCACTACACTGGACCTGATTCAATTGGTCATTGGCATCATCGTATGGACACTCTGCTCCGTGTATATTCATGCCATTTCTCAAACCAGTGATGTTAGATCAACAAGTTGTTGTGATGGAACAGCCAAATAATTCCCTTGGGAATTGGGGGGCTTAGGATAGGCCACCCCATCCTTATAAGCTTTTATGTCCCTATGTAATTTCTTAATCTTATTTGCTGTAATTTTGGATATGTGTAGATCAATACTAGTAAACGAACATTCATATTCATACCTATATGTCAGAAAATTGGGGTCATTTTTAATCTCTTCATCCAATTTATTAATATCCACAGTCAGTTCATCAGCGGCCTGTTGATAATGCTTACATATTAACATCAAAAGTTCAAAGCCATGCTTATCAAACAGTTGGACAAAATCCAAGTGGAAGGTAGAACCCTCCACTAACCCTGTCGGGTATTGCCATGACCTGAGGCCTTTAGGTACTACTTTTGAACGTTGACATTCCCCAAAATATGCTATCTCTAATTGGATTTTCCTTATTTAATTAATTTTTGATCAAACATGTTCAATTTGCTAGGTAAATCCATGTCTATGGACGTACCTTGTTCTGTACCACAATTGTCAATCTTCCCATTGAAAGAGAAAGAGCGGTTCAGCCACTCGTTCAGGTTACAAGACTTTGAAGATAGATCCACCACTGGTGTGACACTCGATGTACGAAGGGGGGCGGATCCCTAGGGATGATTAATGACCATATGTAATTCACCATTAGTCCCAGCTCCTACACCTTCATTGGCTCTCATCAACTGTTGGACGTCATTATGGAAACGTTCTGGTCCCATTGACCCTTCAGGCAATGTAATTAAATTACTTGCACCTAACACTTCGACACTGTTAGCCTGAGGAACATTGGTAACGTTAGACCTGATGTTCTCTTGGGATCTTAAAATATCTTCCACTTGGTTAGAAAGTGTGTTCACTTTCTGTGTCAAGAGTTTGATTAGCTGGGTTAAACTACCTGTTTCATCCTCCGTCAGTAACCCGGTCTGTAAAACCGGCAAGGCTTCCATTGCCAGACCAAACACTCATGACAAACCAAATAAATTGAAAACTAAATCAAACCAAATGAACAGAAACGTTCCAGTTGCTCTCCGGTCGATGTAGTAATCAGCAAACTGTCAAAAACACTCGAATAACAGCAATAGTATTCCACACTTTATTAATTTCCTTAAGCTTAAAATTAAACAGCTTTTCATCGGTTGATCAAAAACCAACTTCCTCAGAATGGAAAACACATCAGTGGCATTCAAACACCTTACTTATAATTTTCCTCACATGATTTCTGTGACAAGAAAAGCATTAACAACATTCAAAAAGTCATCAGTAAAATTCAAAGAAACATCCTAAACAGTTAAAATATAAATTATAAATTATAAAAACTATATGTAAACAACATTTAAAACAATCAGCGTACCAAAACATTTAAAAATATTAAATCCGTAATATATGAACATATAAAACCCTGTAACGTCCGACAGCTGAATGCTGTCCTAAAAAGCTTTCTAAATCGCTGTTCAACGGTGGAATTATTCTGAATACAGTAAAGATAAAATGCAAAGGAAAAGATAATAAATAAAAATGAAAAATAGTTAACAAAATACTTGATATTAAACAAGTTTCCTAGTCATTCTAGTATCTCCGATGAACACCTAAATGTTATTCTCCAAATAACTACATCACTGTACAAGGTAACTATACAACAAAACTAGCAAGCAGATAATATTGCCCAACAAAACAGAGCGCTAAGTATTTTGTTTCTTATTTTTCATTTTTATTTATCTTTTCCTTTGCATTTTATCTTTACTGTATTCAAAATAATTCCACCGTTGAACAGCGATTCAGAAAGATTTTTAGGACAGCATTCAGCTGCCGGACGTTACAGGGTTTTATATGTTCATATATTACAGATTTAATATTTTTAAACGTTTTGGCATGCTGATTGTTTTAAATGTTGTTTAAATATAGTTTTTATAATTTATAATTTATATTTTAGCTGTTTAGGATGTTTCTTTGAATTTAACTGATGACTTTTTGAATGTTGTTAATGCTTTTCTTGTCACAAAAATCACGTGAGGAAAATTATAAGTAAGGTGTTTGAATGCCACTGACGTACTTTCCGTTCTGAGGAAGTTGTTTTTTGATCAACCGATGAAAAGCTGTTTAATTTTAAGCTTAAGGAAATTAATAAAGTGTGGAATACTATTGCTGTCATTCGAGTGTTTTTGACAGTTTGCTGATTAATACATCGACCGGAGAGCAACTGGAAGGTTTCTGTTCATTTGGTTTGGTTTAGTTTTCAATTTATTTGGTTTGTCGTGAGTGTTTGGTCTGGCAATGGAAGCATTGCCAGTTTTACAGACCGGGTTGCTGACGGACGATGAAACAGGTAGTTTAACCCAGCTGATCGAACTCTTGACACAGAAAGTGAACACACTTTCTAACCGAGTGGAAGATATTTTAGGATCCGAAGAGAACATCAGGTCTAATTTTACCAACGTTCCTCGGGCTAACAGTGTTGAAGTGTTAGGGGCAAGTAATTTAATTACATTGCCTGTAGGGTCAATGGGACCCAAGCGTTTCCATAATGACGTCCAACAGTTGATGAGAGCCAACGAAGGGGAAGGGGCTGGGACTAATGGTGAATTACATATGGTCATTAATCGTCACCAGGGATCCGCCCCCCCCCCCTTCGTACATCGAGTGTCGCATCGGTGGTGGATCTTTCTTCAAAGTCTTGTAACCTGAACAAGTGGCTGAACCGCTCTTTCTCTTTCAGCGGGAAGATTGATAATTGTGGTACAGAACAAGGTACATCCATAGACATTGATTTACCTAGCAAATTGAACATGTTTGATCAAAACTTAATTAAATAAGGAAAATCCAATTAGAGATAGCATATTTTGGGTAATGCCACCGTTCAAAAGTAGTACCTAAAGGCCTCAGGTCATGGCAATACCCAACAGGGTTAGTGGAGTGTTCTACCTTCCACTTGGATCTTGTCCAAATGTTTGATAGGCATGGCTTTGAACTTTTGATGTTAATATGCAAGCATTATCAACAGGCCACTGATGAACTGACTGTAGATATTAATAAATTGGATGAAGAGATTAAAAATGACCCCAATTTTCTGAGGTAAAGGTATGAATATGAACGTTTGTTTACTAGTACTGATCAACACATATCCAAAATTACAGCAAACAAGATTAAGAAATTACATAGGGACATAAAAGCTTATAAGGATGGGGTGGCCTATCCTAAGCCCTCCAAGTCCCAAGGGAATTATTTGGCTGTTCCATCACGACAACTTGTTGAATCTAACATCACTGGTTAGAGAACTAGCATGAATATACACGGAGCAGAGTGTCCATCCAATGATGCCAATGATCAATTGAATCAGGTCCGACGTAGTGAACGTCTAGCATCTCAGAACAAACCCAAAAATCTCCCAGAAGAGGCAGAGGGTTCAAATTTTCAGAACCCAGTCTCATCTCAATCTCAGTCCCAAGGCCGGAGGTCCAGGAACAGGTCCAGGAAGAGGAGAAATTAGGCCTTACAACAACTGGCCATACTCAATTATTCCAAAATTCATGTGATGTAATCATAAACACTGGTCAAGACTTCAAGATATACAATTTTTCTGACTATGTCTTTACCAAAACTCTAGTGGAATTATTGGTGAAAGGTCTTTCTTTTGTTTCTCATAAAAGAGCTAACTTAGCCAAAACTTTAATAGACTTAAAATTGTTTGTGAGGAAACAAAATCTACAGTTATTAATGGGTGAACTAACAAAGGAAAAAGGTGACTTTTACATAGCTAGTACTTACAATCCCCCTTTGTATCCCCCGTTGGCCATATTTGAACAGATCTGTGATCTTGACATACGCCATCAGTTATCCCAACCGAGGCCGAAGCACATGTCTAAATTCAATATCAACAAGGAGGAAAGGTCATTATTAGATCTACTATGCAACTCTTCTGATAGGGTGATGCAACCTGACAAAGGAGGAGGCCTGGTGGTAATGAGTGTGGATGATTACAACAGTAGAATGGAGAATATATTAGCTACCGAGACTTATAAGGAAGTTTTGAGGAATGAACTGAATATTGGTCTATCTCGGGTATCTACATACTTTAATGATATGTTTATCAATAAGGTGATAGACCTAGATGTATTCAATTTCATATATACACCAGCCCCAAAGATTCCCATTATTTTTGCGTCTCCTAAAATTCACAAAAATTTAACAGACCCTCCTATGCATCCACTGGTTAGTGCCAGAGGTAGCATGACTTATGCTAGTGCCAAGGAAGTAGATTCTGTTTTGAAAAAGTATGTGGCGAGTGAACTCCAAGTTTCGAAGGATTCCTGGTCCTTCCTGGCAAGTGTCAATAAACTACAGTATAGTCCAGATAATCACTTCTTGACCATAGATGTAAAGGACTTGTATTCTTCCATTCCCTATGCTGTGGCCTTGGAGTGGATTCTAGCCATGATGAACATCAAAGAGGCCCCCACTGAAGAAATCCATCTAGTTAGTGAATTACTTGACATTATATTGTCTTGTAATTATGTCTTTTTCAACAATAGATATTTTTTACAACAAATAGGTGTGCCTATGGGATCTCAGTGTGGTGCCAGTGTGGCCAACCTGGTCATGGCTTATTGGGAGAGGGAGTATGCGTTGTCTAATTCTTTTAACAAAAAGGTATTATTGTATACTCGCTTTTTAGACTATATATTTATTATCCTAAGGGGTGACATATCGACAGCTAATTCCCTCCTGGAATTTTTTAATGCATCCATTGAGTTTCTTAAATTTACCTCCTGTTTTGCTACGGATAAGATAGCATATTTAGATGTGGACCTGGAGAAAGACAGTGTTAATGAGTGATATATAGCTAAAATCCATCGGCAAGAAACTTTTTCCAATAGCTATCTTCACTTTGATAGTAGCCATCCTCTTTCACAAAAGAGAGTTATTGTTAAGGGTCAACTGGTAAGGGCGGCCTGGATGGTGACAAGGGAAGGCGACTTCTTGGAGGAATGTGACTTTATGTCTCTTTTCCTTAATAGAGGTTATCCAGAAGGTTTAGTCGTCGACCTTCTTATGGAAGTACGTAGCAAAAGGGAGAGAGGCTTATATTTACCCATTTTAAATCAGATCAATATGGGTCAAGCCAATTCCATATTAGGTCAGAGACTGGAGTTGTACACCTTTGTAATTTCATCCTGACATATAGTCTGGATGCTAAGGAGATTGTCTCCATTGTCCAGAAAAATTGGAGTCTGGTGATGCAAGACAGTTCTGCCCAAAAGAAATTGGTAGCTCATCCTAAGACAGTTTTTAAAAGGGGACTTAATCTCAAAAGTCTACTTGAGATGAAGCCAAAGCTTTCCAATTCTAGATCAGGCATGTATAAATGTAGCATGTGCAGATATTGCAGGTTCATCCAAACAGTTGCCTCCTTTATAGTGAGGGGTATTAAGTATGCAATCCGGGGCAGATTCAACTGTGCCAGTACCCATGTAGTTTATTTGGTGAGATGTTCCAACTGTTCTGTTTTCTATATAGGAAAAACAGATAGGAAATTACAGGAATGTATGTATGAACACATGTATGCCATTAGAAAAGAAAAAATGGAGAATGCCCTGGCTAAACATATAGTGGAAAACCCCCACCATGAATTTGTTTTTTCTGTCATCAATCAGATTCAATCAAAAAATAGGGGGGGACCTGAGTCTCTGATGTTGGAGATGAAGGAACTGATTTGGCAGTTAAATCTGGATGCTTGTCACCACCCCGGTCTAAATGGAATGTTGTCCATAACATGTTTACTCAAATTAAAGAGTTTGGAAAGATGAAATTTAGGGTATTCATAATGACAGGTATTTGTTCCTATGTTTATTCATAAGTCAAATCATAAGAGATGCCCTCTGAATTTTCCCTACTTTATGTGGAGTCGTGTTTAAAGGATGGGTGGGCTATATAAATGGCCGATGTTTCATTTTCACTGTTTTCATTATTATTTTTTAAGCGGTTTTATATGTTCACATGTTCAGTGTAGTGCTATGGTTATAGTTAGATTCAATACCATGTGATTAGAGTAAAGTAATAAATCAAGAACTGAGTTTCAAATTGTATTTATATTTATAGGTTACATGTATGCCCTTCGACTAACCTTGTATGCCACGTTTTATGGGCTATAAGGTGAGCCCATATATTAGCGCTCTGTTTTGTTGGGCAATATCATCTGCTTGCTAGTTTTGTTGTATAATTACCTTGTACAGTGATGTAGTTATTTGGAGAATAACATTTAGCTATTCATTGGAGATATTAGAATGACTGGGAAACTTGTTTAATATCAAGTATTTTGTTTCTTATTTGTCATTTTTATTTATTATCTTTTCCTTTGCATTTTATCTTTACTGTATTCAGAATAATTCCACCGTTGAACAGCGATTTAGAAAGCTTTTTAGGACAACATTCAGCTGTCGGACGTTACACGGTTTTATATGTTCGTATATTACAGATTTAATATTTTTAAATGTTTTGGCACGCTGATTGTTTTAAGCGTTGTTTACATATAGTTTTTATAATTTATAATTTATATTTTAGCTGTTTAGGATGTTTCTTTGAATTTAACTGATGACTTTTTGAATGTTGTTAATGCTTTTCTTGTCACAGAAATCACGTGAGGAAAATTATAAGTAAGGTGTTTGAATGTCACTGACATGTTTTCCGTTCTGAGGAAGTTGGTTTTTGATCAACCGACAAAAAGCTGTTTAATTTTAAGCTTACGGAAATTAATAAAGTGTGGAATACTATTGCTGTCATTCGAGTGTTTTTGACAGTTTGCTGATTACTACATCGACCGGAGAGCAACTGGAAAGTTTCTGTTTGTTTGGTTTGGTTTAACATTTGAATTGTGCTATGGAGGAATTCTGTTTCACATTGATGAGGAGCCTGTTACAGAGAAGGGGTAGTCTCCAGGGTACATACTGGTCTCTCCAGCAGGTCTTATTAATATCACATGAATGGTTAGGTCTTCAGAACAGATAATTCTGGTACTGTTTGTCTTGTGGATATGCAGGAGGCCTTGCATGCCAGCCATATATCTCACTTCAACAGCCTGTGAGAGATAGAACTCAGGAGTAGAGTTTTGAGAATTCCGCATAGGACATGTTACTTAGTCCCTATATTCCTTTAGTGAGGAACCTATGTAGTTCCAGCTGCTGGAAGTGCCTGATTAGATGCATACCAAGGGGGTCACTGTACTCAAAGGTAGGTCTGATACATGCCAAATACAGTGGAACAATGACCTCCTTGGATCTAGATGCCATACCTTTGTTTATAATTTGTACAACATACAATAATTTTCTCTCTAATGTGGGCACATGATGGTTAAAGGCTGGATTACTGTCTATGAAAATGCTGCATTTTTCTTCCTTGTTTTTTGTATATTTTGTAAATTTGTAACAGTGGTATGCAGACAAAGTTTTGAGCTCCACATTGTACTTTTCAGATTCTTTATGGCTTTTTTCTCAAACAAGTAATGTGTAAATTTGGTAAAAACAGGATGCAGATTTATAGCTTTGCCAAGTATGCTTTGTATTTAAAATCTGCATCACTGTTCTGTAATGAAACACATTTGCACCTCATTAAGCATACATTTCATCTCAACTGAAGGAATCTCTGAAGACAACTACTGAGAAGAAACTAAATTACTTGTACAGCACATTCTTATGTATTTGAAGAATTTCCACAGATCTCACAAAACACTTGGTGACCTCTCTGCTTTTTCCAGAGTTTGGCTTGAATACTGTCCAGTCCAGTACGTCTGGCCATTTTTGCATTTGTAGAACTTATTTTGACTGTGCTGATGCTATCTTTTTGTATTATTTGTTATATCTTGTTGCCCTTTATCATTGTAAAGTGCCTTTGTATTTCAATAATTTTTATTAGTGTTTCCTCATTTAGTCAGTTGTTTGTAGCTTAGTTCCTTACCTTTGGGTTTGTCTCTGTCATTCAACATTAAGGAGACACAGGACTCTGCTCTAATGGCAATGGAGGCCAGTCTAGTATGTTTTGAGCTGGGAATCACAAAGAAAAAAATTTAGCTGTGACTCTCCGATTGGGCACAGGGCTATTTGATGTGTTTAGTCAGTTTTCTGTTCCCGGATAAAGTTGGCCTATTTGTGTGACACTACTTGTCGTACAGCGGGTTTCAGCAGTGCCCTGTATTGTATAGACACAGGCACCTAGAATTGACATTTCCTCTTTAAAGCTACACTTGGAACTTCCCCAGCCCCAGCTGTTGAAAGAGAAACACGCTTGCACAGTGGCAAGGATTGCCCCCTGGGCTTTGCATGAGATACTCCTGTTTTTACTCATACTTCATCAGCAACCTTCTGATCAAGTAAAAAGGGCCTGTAACCAAGGATATGAACTTTTCTGCTATCTCTGCAGCCAGCTTGGTGGATATGGGCATCCTAAGGCAATGTAGCAATTGCCTCATAGTTACTGACAACTAATTAAGACTTAAATTAATTGATAAGGCGTGTGAGAGATGCAAATACACAATGTCACAGGAGGCAAAACCTTCACATACAAGTACTCATAATACCAATCGGGTTATCACTAATGCACACATTTCACCCACCACATGCAGTAAGGATCAGACACATAAACCCACATATGCCCAGGCTGTTAAATCATTACATCTGAGGGAGTCTCCAGGTATTTCTGCAGTTACCTCCTACTACACGCCTCTAGGCATCAAATATTGCTTGTTCATATTTGCATTAATAATTCCAAAACCATGCTACATGCAAGGTATCAGAATAGTTTATCTTGAAGCATACCATTGATATTTGACCTCTGTTAATGACTATTTGTTAGAACTGTAAGGTGATAACTTCATTTTTTAATAGCTCATGCCATACCCACTGGGGGTTAAAGGTACACACTGAAAAAAGCTGTACTGGAGGAAGGATTGCATAATGGTTAAGGTGTTTACCTTGTATACACAAAGTGCAGGGTTTGAGTCTCAGATGGGGTAATGGCTTAGGCTTATAATTGCCCACAAGAGCAGTTATCCTAGAACTAATCTATGGGTCTGTGAGTCTAAATGAGTTAAATGTAATCTTCCTAAACCCAAAAGACCTCCCATACATTGCACATACAAAAAAAAATCATCATCAGCCCCAACAGCAATCCACCAAAGCAACACCCACCATAACTCATACAGTCAGATCTCAAGGAGCCTCGACTTCTAAGCCCATTAGGCAAGTCACCACACAACCCAATATTTTAGTCATAGGAGACTCCATTGTGAAACGCATAGATGTCCCACTCACCAGGCTGAGTAAGAAAAAAGTCAGTTGCCTATCGGGGCCAGGATCTGCCAGATCACACATGCACTCATGAAAAGAAGATGATTGACTTTAATAATTAGCTTAGTTTTTGATGTCACTCCAAGGGGGGTGCAACATTTGTCAGCATGGAAGGACATGGTTGACAAAGCACACTGCTTTACCATGAGTTTCTCTACACCAGTTCCCTCTAGGCATTCAAATACTGGTTAAAACATTCTCCTCTCGCATTGTGCCTTTATTAGGCAATGTCAAACTGACAAAGTTTCCAACATGCAAAAACAACTATAGAAAATCTAAAGGTGTTGCTGACCAATGTCAGGAGTATAAAAACAAGAAATTCCTTTCCCTCCAAGCTCTCTTCATCCTGGAAAATGTAGATGTTTGTGCACTTACCAAGACATGGTTTAAAGACACAGAGACAACTCTTGCAGTGCAGTGCTACAATGCCTTCCACAAATTTAGACCAGCTACTATACAAGCAAGAACTAAAGGTGGAGGTGTCCTGACTTACATAAAAAAACACACCTCAAAGTTGGTCAAACAGGATGATGCAACTAAGTTTTTCCACATCCAAACTAACATAGGCAAAGTCCCATACTATATCCTTGTAAACTATAGGTCCCCCCATATGAACTACCCCCACTATAAACTGGGAATCATACATAACCCCAAACTTGCAGGCTGAGAGATTCCTGGACTTTGTCAACCCAAACACCCTGGACCAAATAATCCAAATGTCCACTGGGGGTACCAACATACTGGATGTTGTCCTCACAGGGGAGAATGCTGTACCCCCCCCCCCACAGTGTAATGTCCTATCTGGTAAGATCAGACCGTAAACCTGTTTCCTTTGAAACAAAAATAAAACCCAGGACCCCTGCTAACCCTGTAACATTTAGGAACTATTCTAAGGCAAACTTCCTACTATTAAGTGATAACCTGGCAAAATTTCAAGCCCCCCTCAAAACTCAGAACACTACTGCCTATGCAGAATTGTTCATAGAGAGACACTGTGCAATCATGTTAAAAGATGCACAAAGACAATAAAAAAGGCTAAAATATGTACAGAACAAACTTAAACAACAAACCACCTTGGTGGAATCCTAATATCTTTAGGTTGTATAACAAAAGGAAGAAAGTTATTGCAAAATTAGAAAGTTCAACACCCAGAATGATAAAATATCTCTCATCAACCTGAACAAGTAACTCAGAGGGCAAGTCAAATTTACCAAAGCCAAATTTGAGGTAAAAATAGCCTCCCAGGCCAAGTACAACTGTAAGGCTTTCTTTAGCCATGTCAGCAAACTCAAAGGCAGTACACAACAATGTGCTGAACTGATTGTAAAGGGAGCCACTTACACTGAGCCAGAAGAGATAGCAAATCTACTGGCTAACAAACTGAGCTCCAGTTTTACTCCTCTCTCCCCCTCTCTCCTCCTCAGCTACTTCTCAGGAAATACCATCAATCAACTCCCAACTATAAACAAGGAGTGGGTCCTTCACATGCTAAGACCAAGAATATTGCATTGGTGGACTCTAATAACATCCCAGGATGCTTCCTAAAGTAGCATGAAACATAAGCTATCAGGACAACCAGAGTCACTGTTTAACCATGGCCTCCATACAGGCTTCATGCCACATGAATGGAGAACTGCAATTGTCATCCCTCTACACAAGGGTGGGCCATCTATTGACTCAAGTAACTACAGACCCAGAAGTCTGACTAGTCTCATATCAAAAGCTCTAAAAAGAATTATCATGAAAATGATTAACAATTACATAAGAAATCTTTATACACTGGATCCAACCTAGTTTGGTTTTGTTGAGGGAAAATCATACCTACTCAACCTGGTGGACTTCTTCGAGAAGGTCACCAAAGCAATGGATAAGGACAAAATGATGTATACTGCCTACCTTGACTTGACCAAGTAACTTGATACAGTACCCTGATCAAGCATTGTAGGCAAACTCATGGAATTGTGTATAAACACCAATGTCACTCACTGAATACCTAGGTGGCTTTCATATAGGACCCAAGAAGTTAGGATAGGAGAGTTCACCTCCACAAAGAGGCTGGTCACTAGCAGAGTCCCTCAGAGCTCTATGCTGGGTCCTCTCTTTTTGGTATCTACTTCCCTGAAGTCAAGATCAACCTCAAAAGCCTCTGGTTGACCAAGTTTGCAGATGACTAGGTGCAGTCATAGAATCCCAAAACACTTATATCCTCTAAGAAGGGCTAATTTAAACAAATAACTGGTACCAGAGCCAGAGTAAAACTCAGTGCCAAGAAATCCATAATAGTATCTTTTGGAAAGTCAGTTATCCCTGGAAACTACCTCACTGATAACACCCTCCCTAACAGGAGGCACAATATTCAGGGATTTGGGGCTGCATACAGACAGCAACCTTGTCTTTGACCATCATTTGTCTATGGTAGTAAGGAAATAATTCTAGGTTTTACAACATGTAAGCAAAGGCATTGAATCTAGGTCCAAGCAGTCATCATTCCAGTGTATTTAGCCCTTATCAGACCAGTCATTGAGTACAATACCCTCTTCAGTATGTACCTGATCAGGGATATGCAACAACTAAAATGTCCACAGAGGTTCCTCACAAAAAAGATGCAAGGCATAAACAACATGTCTTATGTGGATTATCTCAATGCCCTATCCCTGTACTCAGTCTCCTACAGACTGTTGAGGGGTGATCTATACTTGACATACAAGCTATCCTCAGATCCTGCTCTGATGAACCTTCTGCATATCCACAAAGCAAATAGCATCAGAATGACCCAGTCTAGGGACTTAAACCTTGCTTGCAACATAAATAGGACATGCAGGAGAGTCAGGTATGTGTCTCAGAGACTACACTTTCTCTGAAAAGGCTTCCCAGCCAGGTGAAGCTAATTTTTCCATATCCCAATTCAAATGTAACTTGAACCAGTGGAGATGGAATCAGAAATTCATTCCTGATCGGATACCTATGTCCCTAATAGACAGAGGCAGCCTGTAAATGCCTGATTACCCAAGCCCTAGTCTACATATACCCCTTATATTAATCTTATAAGGTTCCAAAAACTGTCAGATATTTTTGGCATGCATGGCTAGGCTTAAAAAGGCCGCTGTGCTCCTTAGCTTAGTATACACCTATGACCCTATAAAAGCTGTACACCTTAGTCTTGCTTATAAAGTTATGAAGTACACACTAGCAAATCTAAATCACATAATCAGTTGTTCAAAACATAAAATATTTAACTTTTCATGTTTTCTAACAGAAACAGAATTTTCACTTCATAAATAATTACCTGATATCAGTACCCTGAATAACAGCTGAACTTTTTAAATTTGTTTATATAGTTTTACACAAGCATTTAGTGCCATATTCCTAATAAGTCAATGCTGAATACTACTGAAAGTTTTATCAGTAACAGGAAAGCTCTTCTCTGTGTATGCTAAAATTATTTTTTCCATTACCAGTATTTGTCTCCTTATTGTCAGAGTTGTAGCTGCCTATAAACTGTACCCTATCGAACTATGAGATTTTGAATGTGTTGTTAACTATATCCTGTCAGACCATGTGATTTTGAATGTGTTATGAATATTCATAACAACATCTGCCCTGATTGCAGTGCTCTGCACTGAACATGAGCTACAGTAGCTATTTTACTACAGTCTGGATAAATAATTATATACAGGGTTAGAAAAATATAAGACAAATGGGGAAGTAGCCATAAACAGAGGTACAAGTGAACACATTTTGTAGAGTATCAGTTTGACTGCTGATTAGGAATTAATTTTACCATTAAAAATTAGGTAAGATAACAATAAAAAAGCTAAAATTCAAATGCTCCATGTGTGACATTCCCAGTGATGTTACTTAACATCTAATAGAATTTTAACACCTCCAGACTAGCAATTTAGACCACGCAGGAAAGGAAAGATACGCCAAGCACTAAATACACCTTTATATTCAATCCATCAGAAAGAAACACTGCTGAAATGAATGACTGTGTGACATACTTAAAATCACTTCAGATTTGTGTAAACTATATACTCCTGCACCTTCCCGGAATTATTTATCACCAAGCATGTTTGCAAACTCATTATGTAGAGAATCGATAACCTATTACACTGTTACAGTCTCACATTGATTTCTGCACTCTTATCCGAAGCAATACAGCAGACTGTGGTAAAACTTTGATGTATCTCATTAAACACAACATTGGCCATTACTTCTGCTCATGTGTATTTTTTCTTAGTTTGCAATGTAAACCATCTCTGCAGTGTGCATACTGATATCTGTATGGCTGCATACGTACTAATGTATATATTCATAAGGCAAATTGCAATGTTTAGTGTACCACCCATAATACTGAACAGCTTAAGATGTTGTGTTATGTTTGCTGTGCTTATGTGTAGCCTGATTTTTCTTTTCTTAATAGTCGCAATGAACAAAAAAACTGTCTTGTGTGGTATAGCAGTTGTTTCAAATTATGCAAACAAGAAAATGCGCATGAACCAAAAGTTTATAATGGCACTAGATAGATACTGGAAAGCCTGTTATCCTATTTTCCTCTCCCTATCCAGTTACCACAGGATCATCCTCAGGTGACCCCCAAGAATGACAGCTTTACTAATGACTAATAATGGCTGTTCAGCACAGAGTCACAAGCTGTGCAGTACAAGCAGCCATGTTCACATGGTGTGGGCATCGATTGAGACCCAATTAAAATGCTAAATAATAACATTCAGTAACGCCTGCAGCACCAGTACATTCCCAATGGATAACAAATATTTTGATTTACAATGAAATGGGCTGTGGAATCATACAACATGAGCTTTCTTGAAATGGTGCCAGTTACATAGAGAAAGCTTGGGACATCAGGAGACTACAGATTCCTACCCCACATCACATAGTTTGGTTAAAATTGTACTACAAACAGTGAATTGTAGCTTGAGTCAGGTTATGTAGTCCTGTTGTGCCTTTCTTCAATTGAAACATTAATTTGAAGTGTCATCTACTTATTGCAAAATTAGATCAGAGGATGTTAAAGATTCCACTAAGGCTAATACAATGTAACAGAATTTTTCTGGTTTTCTGGTCACTTTTCTCTGATTTACTATAAATCAGACATCTAGAGAGTTGAAAACAGTTCACCAGATCAGTGAACTTAAAAGGATGTCACTGAAGGAAATAAATATTAGTAACATCTTAAAAAAGTAAATGAAACATATATTTGAAATGCCTTTTTAAAAAGGCGATGAGACTGATAAAAAAGCTAAGAAAATTAAGACACAGAACTTACCATCCACACTCATAAACCTGAAATCATGTCCTAAGTTATCAAAATATAATAAGATTTATATGAACAGAGAGTGCTGGTATGTATGTATGTATGTATTTATAGGTTCATAGGTAGGTACTAGGCTAATGGCCCTAGGGCCTATATAAGTCTAGCCAAAAAGGTACCCTGGCTTTCGCCACCCAAGAAAATTATTCTCCTGTGCCCCTGTCGAGCAGAGCCACAGAGGTGATCCCCGGGGTGAATTTCCTATTTCCCATCCAATCATCAAGATTTTTCTTGAAGAGTGCTAATGAAGAGCTTTGTTTGATATAGGCTCATATATTTTATTTTATTTCACTGATTCAGTAGCCATGTTGATAGCAGATATTCACTTAGTAACTGCTTATCTACATTGATCCTTTCCATGTATATGACACAGGAAAGCATTCAAAACACAAATAAGCAAAGTGGAGATAAAAACGAAGTAATATACATGACACTAATAAATACAACGAAATCTGATAACACTGTTAAGGCTGGCTGCTGTGACCACTTGAATCAGAAAATAAATGATGAAATGATAATGCCAATGATACCCTGGAAGTTAAGTGTAAATCAGTAACCTTTATTTTTGAACATTTGAGTAGTTCTGTGAAGTTATGTAGTATGTAGTTTAAAGATAGCATGAAAGGGCTAGAGTTAGCTTTGTAAAGATCATACAGGGAAGAGAAAATTAAAATTGTGGGTATGTGAGATTAGCTATGGAGGCTAGTAAAGAATTAAAGCAGCACAGACAGTGAGGAAATCTGACATTATGTCTGAGTAACAGTCATTGGAATAGGCTGGTTGAGAAACATTTACATTAAGCATTCTCAAACAGAAATTTATTCAGCTCATATGTCAAAGTGCACACCTTAATAATATATCTAATATGAGGAAGAATTCAATACAAATTCAATTTCACAATACAAATATAAATTCCCAGGACTTCTGGAATGACATGCCTTAGCTAGAGGTACTATTTCAACTTCCTTCCTGTTCCAGTCAAGATTTTTGTGATTATTACTGAGTTTCAGTGAATAGCAGAGAAATCAGTTATTTGAGAAACAGTATCAAGTAAATATACAAACAGTAAATGTTGAGAAAGGAGAGGAAGACAAAAAAGGCAGTTTCTAACTGGCAGGACTACCAAAGATTATAAGAAAGGGAGAAAGAGAGAGAGAGACTGCCACATTGAAAAATATGATGTCAAAGAAGGAGATTCCCTTCATAGAGGAAAGGAAGAGGGGGGGCTGTGTAATTAACACCTATATGGCTAGAAATTAAAGAATTAAAGTAAATGCTGAAAGAGCCTATTTGTGGGCAAAAATAGCAGCTGGAAGATTGTGCAGTGCCTTAAATGACCATTCTGTGGTAATGCAATCACTAGTGGAGGAAATGTGAAATTAAAGAGTAGCATGGAGGCAACAGAAGCCTGGCTAGATTGCACTGAAGTAAAGCTAATGGATGTAGAAGATATGATAAGATGTAAGAACATCAGAATGATTGGATTGCCTGAATTAGTAGAAGAAAAAGACTGAATGATATGTGAAGGAGCTCCTGGTTGAATGGACTAGTATACCAGTAGAGAATATTGCCATATATGTGGTAATACAGAGGATCAACAACTGATTAAAGGACCTTATATTACACTGTATTAACAAGATTCCCCTGAAAGTCCAAGAAGACAGCTCTTATTTCCTTGAAGCATTTTTCTATTTATGCTGAAACACTCTTTTGGAATGAGTGACTGAGGGTATTGTAGGTCTTAATAAGCAAAGATATTTAATTTAATTTTGTATTTGCTGTAATGGAGCAGTTACAAATATCAGTGAGTCCCAGAGTTTATGTTCACAAACTGAGAAAACATGGTTGGTTATGGCTAGATTACTAATAAGTCTGAATACATGTGAACATTGTTAGCTTTGAACTGAAGTTTATTTGATGTGTCCTGTTTTGCCAGTCTGTGGCTAAGGGGGGAGGGATAGTTATTATAATATGTCTTGTGAATTATGCACAGGTGAAGGAGATTTGTATGTTCTTTTACAGGAACCTGTTTGTTACACTGGAAGGTCATTCAGTGGAGGTGTGTATGCAGTAAGATTGGGATGAAGCGACAGATTCTGTTAGAGCGCGTTTGGAAATCACTTAATTTTTTGACAGTTTTGTGAGTACTGATTGACACATATTGCAGTTGTGGTTGTTAGATATTTTTGACAGTTGCTGCTCAGCCATCAGGAGTCATGAAGTGAAGTGTTTTGTAACAACCATTTTCTAGTTAATGTGGTTGATGTGCAAGGCCATAGTAAGATTTGAGTCAAATATGATGCCAAGGTATTTGCAGTAAGGGCCTAATTAAATGTTTTGATTATTGCAAAGAAAGGGAATTGATAAAGAAGGCAAGTTTTTGAGTCTTCAGGATTTGTCAAATAAATCACTCCAGTATTTCTGGCACTGAAGATAATCTGTTTTGCTTCTAACTAAGAGTGGAGATTGCAATGACGATTATCTGTTTTGCTTCTATCTATGAATGCAGATTGTTTAGAGTTTTTGGAGACTATGTATGCTTGTTTTGCATTTTGGATTCAGCAAGATCATCTGCATAAAGGATAAAGTGTGAAAGATTGAAGTCAAAAAGATAAGGAGTTAATGGAAATCGTAAAAAGGACCATGGATAGAATAAAGGCTTAAGGAAGTCCTCTAGTAATATTATGAGGGAAAGATAAATGTTATTCTATTTAAAACTAACAGTTCTATTACTGAGGTAGTTTTGGTGCCAGATTCATTAGCAGCTAGAAAATAGTGCAAAATTTGATATTCATTAACAAAGGGAAATGGTAGAATATGCTAATGAAAGCATAAAGAGCCAAAGTACATGTTAATTAATCAATCCAACATGGAGGAGCTATCCAGGAAGGTATAAAGCAATCCTGTACACTCAGTGTAGGCTTTTGCCTTGTAAACCAAAACCCTTTGGAATACAGGCATGATTACAGGAGTTAGGAGTTGTTGCAGCTATTATTATGCTGTATGTGCAACAGGCTTTAAATCAAGGCACTACTGCTGCTGCTGCTGCCAGTCCTCGGCCAAGAAGAAGGGTGTTTGGACCTTGCCTGACTTATCATGGACTGCATGACACAGAAACTGTTGAGAGATACAGGGTGGACAGGAGAACACTGGAGGAAATATGCAACCTCTGTTGCTCCAACCTCAGGCCACAAGGAAATCATGGAGAACTCATCCCAGTGGAAATACAAGTTTATTTAGCACTACATATACTACCTAATCATACTTTCAAGAGATCCACAGGAGATAATTTAGGGGTGTCACGGGCATCAGACTCTAGTATATTGTACATTGGTTTATAAATGCAGTGCTACTACCTGCAAGAGAGCATATCTGTTTCCCATGAATCCCTGCAGGACTTATATGCAGTAGGACACTTTCCTAATGTGTTGGGGCCATAAATTGCACACACATAAAAATAAAAGCCCTACCTGAGGAACAGGGAAGGAGGTACATCAACAGAAATGGTTTCTACTCTATAAACTGTAATGCCCAAGGGATCATCTACAATGTCTGTGCAGGTAAAACAGCCAGTTTCCATGACTTACATATAACGTGTGAACTATACACCAGATTTGCTAGGGATGACATTCCTTAAGGACATGTAATGGCAGATGCAGGTTACACACTGGAACCATGGCTCATGACACTAATGAGAAACCCACAAAATCCCATTCAGCAAGATACAATGAGGCCTATGTTCAACATAGGAATATCATAGAAAGTGTGTTTAGTTTGCTTAAATCAAGGTTCCAGTGTCTGGACACATCAGGAGGTGCACTGCAGTACTCCAAGGTCCCCTATGCCAAAGCACTTACAATCTGTGCCATGTTGCACAATATTATTCTCAGGAAACAGCTTCAAAAAGGACAGCATGGAGCAGGACCACAGGCAGGGCCAGCAGCAACAGTAGCAGCAGGCACATAAGACGAGTCTGAGGGAGAAACACCAGCTGCAGATGGTGCTGACAGATGGAAGCATGTATAATATGCCCTGGCTCTGGCTTAGAGGCAAAAAACAGCACACATAAGCGCTACCTATGTCAAAGCCTAAGATCCCATGCACATACAGATAGGAAAACTGATGCCTGTCAGACTCCACAACCTTAACTTAACCATGTAATGGCTGTGTTCTGATAGAATCAGAAAGTAACAACCCCCAAGAACATAATTTTTACCTGTAGTAATGACAAGGTAAGTGTGGAACCTATAAAGAAAAACAAAGTTATATAACTGATTACTCTCATATGGAAATATGTGAATGCTGCTAGGCAGAGCACTTCTTTGAGGTGTACAGTTATGTCAGGAATATCTCCTGTAAGATGTCTTTATGTATTAGAAACAACACTGTGCATCAAGCATTTCAACTGACCACCATCTATAACACATGGAACAGGTCAATTATACCCTCATTTGCACAACTATAACAAGATGCAAGACTGAAGTACCTAATGCTTCCACTGCTGTAATGACAATTCTAACTGAAGTATGATGTGGTTCAATAATTATAGAAGTAATAATTCATAAATGAGTAGGAACAAGAAATCAATCACTTTCACTCTCTAATTCAAATTGATAAACCCAATCTTCTGAATAAGCAAGCATGAGCTATCCACTGTGTGCATCAGACATATATGCAACCCTAAGTCATGAAGACATGTGCAAAGGGCAGGGCAAAATCATCATCATTTACACACAGTGGGGAAGGGGATAGGCAGTGTATACAAGTAAGAAACACATGTATCATCCAGTGTATACAATGCTCAGAGCCAGTAACAACAGATGTATAGCAGTTAACAGTACTATTTAGATAATTTGCATGTGTGTAAAGTGGTATGGGCAAGTGATTTATTTTTTTCAATGTGCATGTGTCTGCATGAACACAATCAAGCACTGTGCTAGCACTACATCCTGACAGCTTGGACAGGTGTGAGCCATGCATGGTAGACTACTCAGTCCAGTGTCATTGCCCCCAGCCACAAGAACCACCTCTGACATGAGATGCAATGCTACTTCCACTGCCCTGGATAGATGTCGGGGTGCTACCTGAACATAAGCAATGTCTGCTGGATGAGATGTTATCATGACTACATCCTGAACCATGACTCTATGGCCTACCATTTCTAAGTGTGAACACTGCAATCACTGATGGAGCAGAAGATGAAGTGTCATTTGTGGGAGCGGGATCTTGCATGGCCATGTCTGCTAACACCAGAAGATGTAGCACCTGCCTGGCCACATGGATGCACACACTCGTCAACAGATGTTCCATCCCAGAAATTGCCCGATCCAGAGTGTCATTCATCCTGTCTAAGGAGTTGCCTACACAGTTCAGGAAGTCACTCATGTCAGAATGCATGGCATTAGGTAGTTGCACTATTTCTTTTGAGGCCCAGGTGGAACATGCCTATGCATCCACTATGGACCTGCACATTGACTGGTGGCACCTAATGACATACCAGCTCCAGGAGGAGAGTGGACAGCAGGTCTCCTCCAAACACCCCTACCAACCCTCCTGTGTGGCACCAAGCCCTAACAATAGTTACTGGGAGAGGCAACTGGCTCTGTAACCAGAATAACCACACTAGCCTGATCAACTGTGTCAGCCTCAACCTGTCCTATATTAGAAGTGTCTGTGTCCTGGGTATGCATAGGTATACTGACGGTGTCCAAAACAATGGTAGGGGATGTAAGAGTCACAACCTCAGTGTCAGAGTGACTCTCTGCACCCGCAGACTGTAACTTAAACTTCTTAATAGATGCTAAAACTAAAAAAACTTTACTGTCATATAGACCTGAATCTACCTTATATCCAATATTAACAATAAACAAATGTATGCTTACCATGTGCAGATGGGATGGCTGCCTGCAATCCAGAAGTGCCTGTATGTGAGGAATGGAAAGGAAAGAAGTCTGCTAAGTATCACAATGCAAATGAAACCAGAAAAAGAGAACATCCCCCATCACAAGTGCAGATTAAAAAGATTCTCATAAAAAGTAACACAAGGCAAACTCCATTATTTCTGTATGACTGTAGTCTGACTCAGGATTTCTGGCTAGATATATATCAGACATCTTAAATATATGCATATAAAGATATAACAATGATAGTTGCTTTTTGCATACCTGGAAGGTCTGCCTGTGACACTTGGGGTCTGTCATCCATATCCACACCAGAGTCAAAGATTCTGGTGGAATCCTCTGATGAGCTATCTGGATCTCTGATAGTGGACAGAAACTCTTCATATTTAGTTAGTGGTGGTTTGGAAGCAGGACCACACCCTGTAGCCACCTGTTCCCAGGCAATTGCAACAGCTCCACAGTGGGCAGAGGTTATCAATTCAGTTGAATAGTGTCATATCTGGGAGTAGGTTCTCCCATGCCCTTCAACAGCTTAAGGTCATGGACCACCTGATATCATATTGTGCCTTGCAGATTGGTCACCTCTACCTCTCCCTAACAGAAAAGCTCAATGCTGACAAAAGGCCTGGATAATGAACTCATTTTCTACATCACTATATGGTGGCTTACAGGTGAAGATTTCTTCTTAGGTACATTATTCACTGCTGTGGAGATCAGTCATGTGGAAATACACAGAACATTTTTTTCTCTTCCTAATAACACAGATAAAAATGTCAGACCTTCCTACATACTTACAAAACAATCATCTGTAATATGTTTGCAAACATGACATATAAAATAATTTGTCAAGTAGCATTCAGAAGCATAATTGTAGAAATGCAGACATGGTTATGGCAAAAAGAAGGGATAAAGGTAAACAAATTGAAATAATAAGAATGCTTTTCAGTGGGCACTGCATTTTAAGTCACTGAAACAATTAGGGTGGCTGGAACTCCCCCACCATCTCTCATTCACCCAACTAACTACTGTGCACAAAATAATCTACAGACCCACAGACTGTCCTGCTCTCTCAACTCTACTTGCCAAATACCATTCCAGCAGGCATCTAAGATCTGAAAATCATCTACTTCTAAAAGTAGATAAGCCCACCTTACCTGCTGGTCAACTCCTCTATGCCTTCACCGTTGCCAAATTATGGAACTCACTTCTGCCTTCTATAAGAAACACAGGCAGCACCACCACCTTCAAACAAATGCTGAAAAATCATCTCAACTCTTCCTGGCTATGTTCCTGCTCTATAACCTAACCTCTTCACTCCCCTTATATAATTACTAAACTCCTATGTCTTTTGCTACTAGTGAATGATAATATTTTCTCCATATTTATTTTTATCTTCACTTGTTGATTCTGGTACAATAATACTGATCTCTGTTTATACCAATATGATTGAATTCTGCTTTAATGTATATTTTCTGTATATATTGCTGTAATCAAACAAACTAGATTCCTGCTTTTATGTATATATTCTGTATATGTTACTATATTTACTATCTGTAACACTGTTTCTGCTTTTGTACTAATTAACGTTTATATTTTTTCTGTATCTCATTGGAGCTTTTCTCCCCGGGCCTCCACTGAAAATGTGCTCTTTTAGGCCCAGTGGACTTATCCCAGTAAACAAATGCAATAAATAAATAAATAAATAAATAAACCTTTTAATGTTAACCTAAAATCATTAGTTAAGAAATAACAACATACCTTGAAAAAACAGCACTGTAGAAAATAGATACATCTCCAAAAGTCTGGTTTTACTAACAGTATCAAGCTATGTGTTTCAAGACAGTCTCCCCAGGATGTCACAAGGGCATTGACTACATAATAACCTTTATATTGTGCAGTGATCCCTGTGATTACTGTGAGTATGTAAATGAAATATGAAATCATTAGCATTCCTAAATATCAAAAGCTGCATTAAGTGAATGGAATGTAAACATGGTGCAAGGACCTACAAGATCACATACACATTACATAGCAATGCAAGAACAAGTATTGCAACGTGTTCCCTATTAATGGCTTGCAGGTGTCTATAATTAGTCTGACTGCATTAACAATCACCTTTCATGGTATCCCATCTTTGATAACATCTACTGAGAGTGTGTCAAGATGAAGAGGCATAAAAAGTCTGAATGTACATTGAGTGATTTAAGAGACTGACAGTCCTAATGTTCACATCCTGGCTTTACTGACAACAGTTACTGGCCCTTAGTAAGAAGTGGTGTGCATATCAAAGGAAGTACTTTAATCATTGGTAAAGATAACATTTGGCAATAAAACAGAGCTGCTATTATGAAAACAAAGATAATGAAATGAGGCATCAGACAGAAATAAAGGGATATATCTGCAATGTTTGCAGTCTTTCTTTAACACTATGTGAGTACATACCTATGCTAACTGTTTGTAATATCCTAGTCATCCAGACATATACTGGCAAATATGAAAGGACAACTTTCATAACTTGTTTTTGTTGTACTTTCAATGTGATTTGATACAGTGTCACATTATCATTATATCTAACCTTGTTATTGCCTTGCTAATATATGTTTTTGTCTGTCCAGCTCTGGGAAATTGTGTAAAATTATTGCTTTCAATACCCTTGTTTGAGAGTTCAAATACATACAGGTCCCTGTTGCAACATAACAAATTTGGTTAAATGTGTACATGTAAAGTATTTGATCTACTATATATCTACTATATATATATATATATATATATATATATATATATATATATATATATATATATACATACATACATACATACATACACACACACACGCACACACACACACACACACACACACACACACACACACACACACACACACACACATATATATATATATATATATATATATATATATATATAGTTCTTGTATCATTTACACATTGTATGGCATAGCAGCATTCAATAGCATAGAACTGCATTTCACTGACCAAGGTGAAACTGATAAATTTTATTTGGAATGACATTAAAAGTGCAATGAAGACTGGCATTGTTCCACTTTGCTCAACAGTCTGAGCAGTACTGAGTGAATAAACTAAAGCTGTCACAGTCCTATCTCTATTGGCATAATGTGTAAGGGTATTCAAATTAGATAAACAGTACAGGTGATGCAGAGATTGTAACCCATTCACAGATTATTTGATTGAGGGAGTTCATAATCATTCTTCACACTCATTTTGTTTATGAATGTGTTCATGTAGAAAACTCAGGGTCAGTACTGACTAAAACTGACAGATGAATAAGTTATTTGAAATTATTTAAATATGAAATATGTGTGCTGTTTAAACAAGGAAAGCATTTCTGCTGGTCCCTGTGCCTTCTTCATTATCACGGCATTAGCTAAAGTCCAGATATTGTGAGACATACATGATAGTGCTGATGTGACAATGAAATGTGACATGGCTGAATGTGTCATTGTAATTCATTACTAGCTGTGCTCGTTGCTACATGTACATCATGATTCATTTCATGTTTCATCAACTTGTATTCCCCAAAAGCTGTTTGAATGCTTCTGCTACATATTGCCTTCTGCATTTGTGTGCCACTTGGCAGTGAGAAAGGAAAAAAGTGAAAAATTTAGTTTATGGTGCCTTAGGTAGTGCAAACCAGCCTAATGGCACTGCGCAGACATCAGCACTCTGAATAAAACTCAAGGAAGAAAATACACCTGGCCAGAAACATTTTCTGTGGCACAAAGTGTAAGTGCAGTAAGCTTATAGATAAAGGACCTCTGATTTATTGTTTTTATTTAACTTAAATTATACTTTTACAAAAGGTTGTTTGAATACATATTTAATCACAGTTTGTGATACCATTCAGATGTTGTTTAAAAATCAACTGCTGTCACTGTTGCTAACATTTCATCATTAGCCTGTCAGCTTTCACATTATTTGTCATTAACTACTAGTCTGATAATGTGTTCCACAAAGTACATGTCTGATGTTACAAAGAGATGTGAGAAGGAAGAATTTTTCACTTGCCAGGCTGGATAAGGAGAAAGTCATGGGTAGTTGTCTGTCAGGTGGAAGAATCCACCATATCACACATGCACTCAAATCTCTCAAAAACAGGTACTGTTATGACTCTATCATGGTCCATGTTGAGGTGAATGACTTGAGACGTACCTCCCTGGACTATATCAAGAGAGACATGATTGAGCTCATTGAATATGTCTCTAGTCTTAAGCAGCATTCTACCATCACACAGAATGATGCTTCAATACAAACAGCAAATGATTGACTTTAACAATTGGCTTAGTTTCTGGTGTCATTCAGGTGGGATCCAGTACCTGATACCCTGGGAAGATATGATCGACAAACCACAATGCTTTTCTAGAGATGGTCTGCATCTGTCTCACTTGGGCTTCAGGCTTCTGGCAAAGGCCCTTACCTCCCCCATATTGTCTTTTTTTAGGAAAAGTAGATAAAAAACAACATAAAAATAAAAAAAACACAAATTAAAGGTCATGCTGCTAAAGGCTAGGAGTCTCAACATGAAACTGCACTCATTGCAAGCATTCTTAACCCTGGAAGATGCTGACATTTGTGCAGTCACAGAAACCTGGTTCAAAGCTGCATACAGCACCCCAGCCTTACCTGGTTACTTATCCTATCATACATTCAGACCCCAAATTGTGTGCAGCAAAGCCAAAGGTGGTGGAGTTTCAGTGTATATTAAAGACACACACACCTCCAAGCTGGTCAAACAATATCACATACAGAAGACACTCCAGGTGCAGTTAACCATTGACAAGACCCCATTTCAAATAATAGTTAGCTACAGGTCCTTACATTTGACTCAGTATGCCCACTCCACCTATCTGGACTTCTTTGAGTCTTATCAATATTCAACCCTTTACACTGATCCTGGGCAACTTTAACTACCCAACCATAGATTGGAAAAACTACTCATGCCAGAATGCAAATGCCCAGAGATTCCTTGATTTTATCAAAGCAAATGCCTTGGAGCAGCTAGTCGATAACCGCACAAGAGGTGATAATATCTTGGACTTGGTGTTAATCAACATGAGTAACCACTGCAGGTAATAACGGACAGTTTCTGCTTCAGTCGCCCCTGCTGGTGGAATGCATGGGAATCCTGGCTCTTGCTTTCATTAGCAAGGAGAAATCCATCACAATGGATTTTTAGGTGTCGCTCCTTATTTTTCAGCTGCTTAGGTCCCTTTATATGAGGGAAGGAAAGTGAGCAGGATGAATAGGCAGAGTGGCTTAAGATTCTTCACCAAATATACCAATGGTAGCAACTTGGTCTGTGACACCATAACTAAAAACTGGAGTCTACTAATCACAGGTGCCAGATCAGCTGAAACTGTGGGTAGTAAACCGTGGTTTGGTTTTAGAAACTCCAAGAACCTAAAGCAGTTATTATGTGATTCGAGAGCGCAATCCCAGCAGAACTTCTCTGAGAGACTAGTCACTTTCCCTTGTCATAGATGTAAAGCTTGCTCTGTTATTACCTGGAAACAACAGTTCCAAAATCCAGGATTTGATTTTATATTTAACCCCAGGTTTCATGCAGATTGTCAGACACAAAATGTGGTATATTTGGCCATGTGCAAAGCCTGTTCCTTCTTCTATGTAGGGAAAACTATACAGAAATTCAAAGATAGGATTTTGAGACATCTTTATGATATCAGTACACATAATGTTAAGAATGCCCTAGCAAAGCATATACAAGAGAATCCATAACATGCATTCTCCTTTAGGGTGTTGCAATATGTAAAGGTGAACCCTGGAGGGGAAGTGATTTGAACATGTATTTGGAAAACCTGGAGATGAAATAGATACTTAGACTACAGGCTCAAAAATTCACAGGCATCAATGCAAATGTTTGTCTAAAACCTGCCTTGAGAAGGAGGAAGTATGATTTCATTGTTTCTTTAATTCATGAGCAACATGATTGGTTGGTCTCTGTTTTAAATGTGAGAATGTTTGTTTTAAGAAATATGTGGATCTGATGAAGCGTTTGTGAACCTGAAAGCACATATCCTTTTTCTTAATAAACTTATCTATTTTAATTTTATGTTCATGGTAGCCCTGCTGGTTATTTGTCTTTTGGTACATATGCAAATACTGTAGATATAGCCAACCTGCTGGCTGACACATTCAGTGAAAACTTCACCCCTCTGTTCCCCCATCATTAAATCAGGACATCCCCAGTACCTGCCCCTCTCCCCTTATCTCTAGGGAACAGGTCATCACTGCCCTTTCAAAGGAAAAAAATACAGCCTCCACGGGACCTGATAACATCCCAAGCTGCATCCTACATGAACTCAGGCATGAACTTTCAGCACCATTAGGCACCCTAGTCAACCAAAGCCTGAGTACCGGCTTTGTCCCAGCCAAGTGGAGGACAGCCACTGTCATACCGTTACATAAATGTGGAGCATCCACTGATCTGGGAAATTTTAGACCCATCAGCCTAACTAGCCTGATCTGCAAGGCCATGGAACAGATTATCATGGACCTCATTAACAGGGACATTGGCAACTTCCAAACACTCGACCCTACACAGTTTGGCTTTGTCAAGGGAAGGTCATGTCTGTTAAATCTGGTCGACTTCTTTGAGACAGACACCAAAGCCATGGACGAGGGGAAGACAGTGCACATCACCTACCTTGACCTGGCCAAGGCCTTCCACACTATTCCCCATTCAGGCATAGTATATAAACTCTCTCAACTAGGTATCAATCTATATGTTATCAGATGGGTAGCAAACTGGCTCACTGATAGAACCCACCTAATCAAAATAGGGGAAGCCACCTCAAGCAGTAGACCTGTAAAGAGTGGCGTATCCCAGGGATTGGTCTTGGGGCCTCTGTTGTTTGAGATATACTTCTCTGAGGTGCAGGCCAAAACCAGTGGGCTATGGCTGACCAAGTTTTCAGATGACTGCAAGCTGGGCATGGTCATCAAGTCCCCAAGTGATGTGGACGTCCTCCAAGAGGGTCTCACCCAAACAAATGACTGGTGCCAGAAATATGGCCTCAAACTGAATGCCAAAAAATGCATCATCATCCCCTTTGGGGAGAGTAACGTCCCCATGTATTGTCACAATAATAATAATGTCTTAAGCACACAGTCAGTCATGAGGCATTTGGGCACCCAGGTTAATAGCAACCTGACTTTTGACCACCATGTTGCTTCCATTGTACGGAAAGCTTTCTATATGGTGCACCTCATAAGTAAAGGTATCTCATCCAGGGACAAGGAGGTCATAACATCCCTGTATTCTTCCCTTATAAGGCCAATTATTTAATACAATGCCCCCTTCTTCATATAACTCGCAAAACACGTGCAGCAGCTGGAGAGACCACAGAGGCTCCTCACCAGAAGAATCCAGGGTCTCAAACATCTACCCTACACAGATAGGATAATGCCCTATTCCTCTGCTCATTTTCCTACAGACTCCTCAGAGGTGATCTCTTTCTGGCATACAAAGTAATCTCAGACCCCGCCTTGATGGGACTGCTGCATATCTGCAAGTCAAGCTCCACTTGAGTAACCTGCACGTGTGACCTCAACCTATTCTGTGACATCAATAGGACTTGTTGGTGGGACAGATTTGTGTCCCAGAGACTCCCCCATCTGTGGAATAGACTCCCTCTCCACGTCAAGTAGAGTATCTTATTATCCCTTTTTAAGCGCAGCCTGGAAAACTGGATGGGAAACAGAAAATACACCCCTGGGATTCCACCTGTGTCCCTCATGGACAGAGACTTTGGGTCTTGACTTGTCTAAACATGGGCTAAACTCTTGGCTAGGCTTATAAGGGCCTCAGGGCCAATGGCCTAGTGACTTCCCATGATCCTATGAATGTACTTCTTGCTCTGGTCATTGCTATATATACACATGCATAGCATTTCATTTACTTTCTGTACTTCTCTGTATCATATATTCTTTTTTAATGTCTTTTCTATTGGCTGTCCACTTGGTAGTACACAAACAGGGTTCACTACCTAAGGAAGTAAGTGAAAATTTTAGTGTAGGCTGCCTTAGGTAGAGCAAATATGCCTGGTGTCATTGAGTGTGTCCCCCCCCCCTCCACAAGCGGGATAGTAGTTGCTTCAGTAAATGTACCTGACAGATGTCCGGTTCTGAGGTACAAGGTGTAACTGAAGTGAATCGAGAGAAATATGGCACATGATGCATTGTTCTGTTTAGAGATCACTTTGCAAGTATTCACAATATGTACCTTTCATTTTTTTTCATTTTAAGGTATATTTGCTCTCTGTTTGTCAGTGTGCAAACAGTGTCCACTACCAAAGAAAAACAGTGAAATTTTAATTTAGGCTGCGTTAGGTAGTTCAAACAAGCCTGGCAACAGTGCATTCTCCTCAGCACTCTGGACAGTACTGAGAAGAGAAATTCCGCCTATCATAGAACTATCTCTGTAGCACAAGGTATTAAGTGAAATGACTTTAGACCAAGAATACAGTTGATTAAGGATTCGAATCCAGCTACAATATTTTTTTAAAAAGGGTGTAAGATGCCTATTCCTCACAATTTTTTGAATACAACTGTAACACTTAAGAAAACTGATGTTGTTAAACCTGTTTCTTGCAAACAATTTCTCAGCAGGCCTTACATAATGAAACTGTACTATTTAGCATCTATCATTAATGTTTCACATATGACCACAAGCTAATATGTGTTCAGTTTCCTACACATGACAATGATTATATTTCCTACTAAATTCACTTGCGTATGTATGATATGCATACTACTTTTTTTATAATTAACATGACTCATCATATATTCCAACTATGTGTTTAAGACCCTTATGTCTGTATGTAACATAAACCAACATGTATTAATCAGCACATTTAACTGTATCCATCTGAGCCATATTTACTAACAGAAATAATGACTTTTACATAGGCATGCATTCCAAGAAATAATTACAACCAGACACATATAGGCCTCTCTGAAGTGTATCTCCATTCATTCAGCAACTGCTATGTGTCAAAATTTCATGCTGGAGTGGTAGTTGCAGTTATTCTGTCCTTTATCTCATTTGTTTTTTTTCCCAGCTGTTATAATAATATTTTAACACTGTGTAATCTCCAGCATGATAATGTGTCATAATTCATAATTTTCACCTTCCAAACTGCAACTCTTAAAAGCCACACTATTATGCAGTCCATTAGTAAACACTGGAACCTGTGATAATGGGTGAAGCATCACATATGGCATACCTCAATGCATGTTTCACAGCTTTGCTGTTATGTAATGTAAGTTGTGCCAATGTGTTTGGCAAAGAGTCCATCTACTTTCAATTGCACAAATGCAATTGTAAAGGCTGTGCAACTTTGTAAATAACAGTAACACACAAGATCTAAATTAGGTGCCAATTTATACATATTTTGTTAGCTTGACCTTTTCAGACATAGTTGGCAAAGGAGAGAATGGCTCTAAATTTAGGGTATTGAGCACTCCAGGATATTTGTGGCACTCCTCGTGCAGCTGTAGGCTGCTGCAGGGGGGTTATACCAGGTCTCAGTATGAGGCTGAGACTTGAAATACCTTATCCAAGGCTGTCTCCAATGCAACAGGCATTCTACGCAATGAGGAACAATGTTGTCACCACTACATTGACCTTAAAAAAGTGCAAGCAGGACCTCCTCAGCTGATGGAAGGCAGAATTTAAGACTGGGAACAATCACAGTTATGTAACTATACAGATCCACAACCTGTCCATGATACAGCAGTAATTATCTAGCCAGTCAGTGCAGTTACTCATTATGCTTTCATATTTATTTATTTATTTTCTTTTTGCGTTGTACAGCTGCGGAGGAGACAGCTGCAAATCGTGAAGTGCACAAGGAGAGATTAACTCACCTCAGAGAGGCATGGAGTAAGTATGACTCATGTACAAATTCAAGCCATGATGTTATTTTTGTTCCAACAAAAGACTGATACCTGCATGAATGGCAAGTGCACGGCTGTACCACATAACCAAAACAACACCAAAAAAGCCAGCACTCTGGTGTGGCCTCCAACAAACTGTATTTATTTCTTCATTCCTCCATAAAAAAAATACCGCAGTGGGGTCATATCGGTTTCAGCAAGCGCCTTTCTCAGTGACCACACTGCAAAAATAGTACATGGAAGACACTATTTAAGCACATTAATGTATACCCCAGTCCTGCAGCGCCCTCTAATGAATGAAAATATATTACATAACTATATTACAAAAATATATATTTGAATGATTAATATATAACAAAATGACTGTATATAACAAAAGTACAGTGAAAAAATGTATATATATTGAACTGTTTTCCAATAATTAAAATTGTTCATTCAATCCTGGTGAAAATAAGGCCCCCAATTTTACAATCCACATTTTTTCTTTATTGGTTAATAACTCATGCAATGTATGGACATCTGAATTCTTAAACTTGATAAGATCAATGACCATAAAGCTTAAAACACCAGTGGGATGTTTAAGTATATGTTTGTATAAAGAACTTGAAATTTTTTTGTTTTTTAAATCACTTAGATGTTCCCCGATCCTTAATTTAAAGGACCAGGAAGTCTGTCCCACATAAAATGCCCGACAGCTACATTGGGCTAAATAAATAACCCAACTGGTACTGCAATTGGCAAAAAAAGAAACATCATAAACACGTGGAGAGTTGTGACTGGAGAAACTGTTCGACTTGAGCACCTTTGGGCAAATGAACAATGCCCACATGGATGGCAACCAACCAATGGTTGTCCAGTTATTGTTGTTTGAAATGGGGGATTGGAGGGATGATTAAACATCCTTTTGTAATAACTAAATAAAGATCCCAATGACCGCCCCTTACGAAAAGAATAAGAACATCGATCTTTGATGTATCTATTCAATGAGTTATCTGACTGTAATACATGCCAATGTCTCTGAATGATATTCATAAAACTCCTAGTGTTCCTGCCATAAGTGGTGATTAATCTAAGCTCCTGAGATTGATCTGTTGACTTGGTATGATATGATAGCAACTGTATCCTATCTTGTTGGTTAGCAAACCGGCTGGCCCTAGTGATGTCACCTGCTTGATATCCCCTGTTCTTAAATCTGGCTGTTAACTCCTGGCAATGCTAGGCATATGTGGAGGAATCAGAACAAATTCTCCTGATACAAAGAAATTGTGATTTAAGGATGTTCCTGATGACATGTTGTGGGTGGAAGCTCGAGGCATGAAGTAGGGTGTTGAACTGAGGAAACTTCCTATATACCTCACTTTCCAAAGTGTCCGACTCAGTTCTCTTTATTAGCACATCCAGGAAGGTGATTTCTGATCTATCAAAAGTTAACTTGAATTCAACACCCCACTTGCTGCAATTCAGATATTTCATGAATTTAAACAGAAATGCCTCATCTGCTTTCCACACCAACCAACATACATCAAGATATCTCTGCCAAATGTCTAATTCATTCATAAAGATGTTATGATTGCTATCATAGATCAATTGTTCCTCCAGGTAAGCCATAAACAGGTCTGCATTTATGGGGGCAAAGGAAGCCTCCATAGCAGTACCTTGAACTTGCCAGAAACATCTATCCTTGAAATAGAAAACATTATGGATAAGTACCAATTCAGCCATACAAACCAAAAGAGTATTAAAATCTGGGCTGTACATGCTGGCCTGATCAAGCCAATATTGTAAAGAAATAAGTCCCACCCAGTGGGAGACACTAGTGTATAAGGCGGTGACATCTAGAGTACATAAGAGCCAGCCCAGTTCTAGTTGCATATCAGATATAATGGCAAGGAATTATGTAGTATCTTGTATTCTGGCCCATATCAGGGACAACAAAGGTTTAAGATGATATGTAAGAAACTCTGACAAGAGCTCAGTCAATGAGCCTCTACCAGAGACAATAGGTTGGCCAGGTGGGCTATTGGGATCTTTATGGATCTTAGGCAAAAAGTAAATATATTGTTGTCTGGGGTGATCAACCTTTAGATGATGATATGTATCATAAGTAAAAATACCCTCTTCTTCCGTGAGATCCAAAAATTGATCAATGTCTTGTTTAAACTTACTTGGGTCGGACGACATTGCCATGTAATGAACCTCATTTGACAGTTGCCGCTCTGCCTCTGCCTCATAATCCACCCAGTTCTGAAACACCACAGCCCCCCCCTTGTCCGCCGGTAAAATGACAAGATCATGATTATTAATAAGATGTTCAACACACAATCTTTCTTGTGGATTAAGATTGTCTTTAATAATATACTTGCCCAGGTTTAAATGTAAATCCTTAAGGACCTCATTCTGAAAGGCCTGTACTATGGGTGACATTGGTGGTTTAAACTGTGAAGGTCTGAAATGGAAAGATCTGAGGCCAGATTGTTCTACCTTGTCCCCTTTCAAATCCTGAAAAAATTATTTTAGATTTACGGTACAACAAAAGCTGACAACATCATTTGCAAAATAATGCTCTGGAACCCAAAAGCCTGGCACAAAACCCAATCCTTTATTTAACGCCTGAAGTTGTTGTTCATTGAGTATAGCAGAAGAAATATTGTGTACATTATTCACTTAAACATTCAATTTTTGGTCATGTTCTGAAGAATCACCCCAAGATCCATAGCGTCTTTTAAGTTTCTTACCCCTCATCTCTGTGCTCTGTGCCTAAAGGGATCCCACCTGTCAAACTATGCTCTAAATTATTTCGCTTGTGAACTGGTGACGCTCTGATGTGGCCATCCTCCCAATCCGTATTTCCTGATGACTCATCCCCGGAGGTAGCAGACTCCCTACCTCTTTTTTTAAGTATGGACCTAGGTCGAAAACCCCTGGGCTTTCTGGAACTATGATCAGATGTAACAAATTTCACCCTGGGTCGCACCTCAAAAGGTTTAACTCTATTGTAATCACCTACATGATGAGTAAACTTTTTGATTTTCCCTTCCTTTAGTTCAGATTCTAGTTCCAATAAATCCTTATTGAGTTGTTGAATGCAAACTTTATAACATAGAAGTGATGAAAAATCCACAAAACCCCTACTTGAACTCAACCTCACCGGTTTGTTCCTCCACCTTCCTCTCATAATGGCTGGTCAAAATATTTACAAAATTCATGGAGGCCTGTTGTTGTGCCTCCAACCATTGAGCCAATCTGGGCTCATCTGGTTCAGCAACCATAGGCTGCAACCTTATTCTTAATCCCCTAGGGGCAATTTTCCTGTGTTGATATGCCCAAAATATCCTAAGATGCCAAACGTTCTTCCTTAACGTAATGAGATTCTTGTTTAGCTTTGTAAAGGCTGATTTGCATTCCTGAGTGGGGTCCTGAACAACAGAACCATTGACAACCTTATCTGACCTCAGGCCAAAAAACCCAAGTCCCCAGAGTCAGATGAGAGGCCTTTGGTAATAGTTGTCAAATCCATCACCGACCAAAAGTACTACGGTAATTAATAACAATAAATTAAAAAATTAATTAAATGAATCCACTGTCCCTGTAAGTCACATAAAGGTACTATTTGTGTGAACCATCTCACACCATTACCCTCACAAATAATCTGAATCAATGTATTGATTATTGTACCTCTTTTAACCAACTATAAAACCTGTAAATGGCCAACATGAGCACAATGGTAGCCAATACACTACACCTCCAACCGAGTTTCCAGTTGCTCAATGTCTCTAATGGTATAGAAGTTAGACCTTCACAGTGATATTTCAAATATTGTTAACACTTTCAGACATTTCTGTGAGCCAACTGGCTGAACATCTTCTTAATACGTAACCCAAATGGCCAAAGGCAGACACTCCAATGCTAGCCGAAAGAGTGGATAATCCCAAATAAATAAATGTTACCTGGTCAATGATGTACATTGGTTTGTTGCCATCCATGTGGGCATTGTTTATATTGCCCAAGGGTGCTCAAGTCGAACAGTTTCACCAGTCACAACTCTCCACGTGTTTATGATGCTTCTTTTTTTGACAATTGCAGTACCATTTGGGTTATTTATTTAGCCCAATGTAGCTGTCGGGCATTTTATCTGGGACAGACTTCCCGGTCCTTCAAATTAAGGGTCGGGGAACATCTAAGTGATATAAAAAACAAAAAAGTTTCAAGCTCTTTATACAAACATATACTTAAACATCCCACTGGGGTGTTCAGCTTTATGGTCATTGATCTTATCAAGTTTAAGAATTCAGACGTCCCTACATTGCATGAGTTATTAACCAATAAAGAAAAAATGTGGATTGTAAAATTGGGAGCCTTATTTTCACCAGGGTTGAATGAACAATTTTAATTATTGGCAAACAGTTCAATATATATACATTTTTTCACTGTACTTTTGTCATATACAGTCATTTTGTTATATATTAATCATTTAAATATATTTTTTTGTAATATAGTTATGTAATATATTTTCATTCATTAGAGGGTGCTGCAGGACTGGGTATAAATTAATGTGTTTAAATAGTGTCTTTCATGTACCATTTTTGCAGTGTGGTCACTGAGGAAGGCGCTTGCCAAAATGGGTATGACCCCACTGTGGTATTTTTTTTATGGAGGAATGAAGAAATAAATACATTTTGTTGGAGGCTACATCAGTGCTGGCTTTTTTTTGTTGTTGTTTTGGTTATGTGGTACAGCCATGCACTTGCCATTCGTGCAGGTATCAGTGTTTCGTTGGCAGTTTCCGTTTCCTGCTGGTGGCGTTCTTGGTGCGGCCATCTTCCGTTGGGAGAATTGTTTATGTGTGCAGCAGTCTCGTAAGGACTTTTTTGACATGGTATGGTGAAAATTGGTGAAGTATAACATTTGGTGTACTTTTCCATTTCTGTTGGATTTCAGGCTTCATTGTTGTGATTATTTGCCCAGTGGAGTTAAGCGTATTTTGGTTACTAGCAGCCTGGCAGATACTTGCAACATTTTTTTCGAACTAAAATTGTTCAAACCAAATACGTTTACAATGATTATGTTTGGATGCAAAACATCACATTTTTGTTTTTCATGGAGAACTGTGAGTGGTGCAATTGGTTCTTTATTTGATTTCAGGGATTCACCGATATAGACACGTTTTTTTTGTTGAGTCCTAGCTTTTGGGTGAATTAATATTTTCACAAACTAATCGTTTGGACATTTTATCCGATTACATATATTTTTTGGATTCTATCAGAAATCACTATACTGTTGGGGACATTATATATTTTTTAGTTTTTGTGGCAAACGGAGGATAGTGGAACTGGTTCTCCATTTTGATTCCAGGGACCCAACAATCTAGACCATTGGTTTTTGGTCAAGCTTTATTTTCTGGGCCAGGGATTGATTCTACAAACCAACTTTTTGGTTTTGGATTTCACTTGGATCGGGACTGTGTGTTTCAACGAACTTTCCATTTTGATGTGGGTATGATTTTCCTAACACTACAGGGTTCGGGTGTTTACATCATATGAGATATCGGATATGTGTTTTTCAATTTTTTCGGCCCACTGTGTAATCGGGCTTGATGGACTTGAAAACTGATAGACCTTGGGATTTGTGAATTTCAACGGTTTGACTGGTGGTTCCAATATTGTATAGACATATGATTATTTTTGCTTTATATTTAATTCTGGACTGTTCTTCAACCTTTAAACATTTTCATTAGGGACATGGTTTGTATTACTCCATATTTTGGAGACTTGTTGCTATGAATCCATAATGTAGGTCGGGATCATGGCATGGGTGAATTTTTTTCTCATTTGTATGTTTACTTTAAATGAGAATATGTTTATGTTATTAACAAGCCATTTTGCTTATAATGTATGTTTTCCCTGATGTCATGTTAGGTACATGTTTTATGCCTCTGCATGGTTTGTCATATTGAATTATTGGGCTAATCACAATTTGAGTCATTTTTTAATACTGAGGAGTCTTGAATTTAATATCATTGGGAGGCTCCATTATGCAACAAGGTCCCTTTTATTATTCTTAGTGTTGCTCCTTTTTATATGTAGTAGGAACTTGATGGATGACTTTTTGGTTGGTTATTACCTTTAATAGGGGATTATGGGTTTCTGAGTGGGGTGTCTGAGTTCAGACTTCAATTTGCACTTGTATGGTGTATTGAACCATTGATTTTTTTGTCATTACATCATTGACCAGGTAACATTTATTTATTTGGGATTATCCACTGTTTTGGCTAGCATTGGAGTGTCTGCCTTTGGCCATTTGGGTTACGTAGCAGGAAGATGTTGAGCCATTGGCTCACAGAAATGTCTGAAAGTATTAACAATATTTATGTGACTAACAGGGACAGTGGATTCATTTAATTCATTTTTTAATTTATTGTTATTAATTACCATAGTACTTTTGGTCAGTGATGGATTAGACAACTATTATCAAAGGTCTCTCATCTGACTCTGGGGACTTGGCTATTTTTGGCCTGGGGTCAGATAAGGTTGTGAATGGTTCTGTTGTTCAGGACCCCACTCAGGAATGCAAATCATCCTTTACAAAGCTAAACAAGAATCTCATTACATTAAGGAAGAACGTTTGGCATCTTAGGTTATTTTGGGCATATCAACACAGGAAAATTGCCCCTAGGGGATTAAGAATAAGGTTGCAGCCTATGGTTGCTGAACCGGATGAGCTTCTTTTGGCTCAATGGTTGCAGGCACAACAACAGGCCTCCATGAATTTTGTAAATATTTTGACCAGACATTATGAGAGGAAAGTGGAGGAACAAACCAGTG
Organism: Protopterus annectens; assembly: GCF_019279795.1. NCBI lineage: Eukaryota > Metazoa > Chordata > Ceratodontiformes > Protopteridae > Protopterus > Protopterus annectens. The sequence goes on along the minus strand of NC_056748.1, from coordinate 287,740,878 downwards.
AGGTTGAGTTCAAGTAGGGGTTTTGTGGATTTTTCATCACTTCCATGTTAGAAAGTTTGCATTGAACAACTTAACAAGGACTTATTGGAACTAGAATCTGAACTAAAGGAAGGGAAAATCAAAAAGTTTACTCATCATGTAGGTGATTACGATAGAGGTAAACCTTTTGAGGTGCGACCCAGGGTGAAATTTGTTACATCTGATCATAGTTCCTGAAAGCCCAGGGTTTTTTGACCTAGGTCCATACTTAAAAAAAGAGGTAGGGAGTCTGCTACCTCTGGGCATGAGTCATCATCAAATATGGATTGGGAGGATGGCTACAAGCAAAATAATTTAGAGCATAGTTTGACAGGGGGGATCCCTTTAGGCACAGAGCACAGAGACGAGGGGGGAAGAAACATAAAAGACGCCATGGATTTTGGGGTGATTCTTCAGAACAGGACCAAAATTTGAATGTTGAAGTGAATAATGTACACAATATTTCTTCTGCTATACTCAATGAACAACAACTTCAGGTGTTAAATAAAGGATTGGGTTTTGTGCCTGGCTTTTGGGTTCCAGAGCATTATTTTGCAAATGATGTTGTCACCTTTTGTCGTACCCTAAATCTAAAATTATTTTTTCAGGATCTGAAAGGGGACAAGGCAGGACAATCTGGCCTCAGATCTTTCCGATTCAGACCTTCACAGTTTAAACCACCAATGTCACCCATAGTACAGGCCTTTCAGAATGAGGTCTTTAAGGATTTACATTTATCCTGGGCAAGTATAATATTACTAAAGACAATCTTAATCCACAAGAAAGATTGTGTGTTGAACATCTTATTAATAATCATAATATTGTCATTTTACCGGCAGACAAGGGTGGGGCTGTGGTGGCTCAGAACTGGGTGGATTATGAGGCAGAGCGACAACTGTCAAATGAGGCTCATTACATGGCAATGTCTACCAACCCAACAAGTAAGTTTAAACAAGATATTGATCAATTTTTGGATCTAGCGGAAGAGGAGGTTATTATGCCATCATCTAAAGTAGACGTGTCCAACCTGTGGCCCGCTGGCTGCATGCAGCCCTCAGAGCTCTTCCATGTGGCCCCTGACCTCTAACTACAACATCGATATGCGCATGCCTCAAAACACTTTTTTTTGTTTTTTCACGCCCGTGACCTATAACTCTGTCAGTGTGCGCATGCACCAAAGCACCCTTGTAGTTTTGATTTTTTTGCGCCAAAGAAGGATCTGTGTGTTCCCACTGTTATTTCGTGCCAAAGAATCAGTGTGTGTGTGTGTTCTCGCTGAAGAGGGACTCGTGTATGGATTTGCCGCCATTGCCTTTGAAAGGGTCAGCACTTATCTGTGTTAATAGGTAAGTGCAGAGTGAATGAGTCTGTGAGCACATGCATGAAAGCAGAATGTTTGTGTATGTGAAAGTAGAAGAAGAGTGCGTGTGTGTGTATGTGTGCATGACAGAGACAGAGAGAGACACATGCACAAAGAGGTTAATGACTATCAATCTACCTACTGAACACAAATAAGTTAGCTCACAGATATATCAAAGTACACTTTCATTAAATTGCACCTTTCCTGACAGAGAGAGTGTTGTATTGAATATGAAATCATACCTCTCAACTGTATGGATTTTCACTTCATCTTCCAATTTGTGTCTTTTGCTTAAGAAATAAAATTAGTCATCCAAGCTAATGCATTTCTAGGGAGTAAGAATGAGACAGTAGCCTAGGGTCAGTGGATCAGTAGTGGATTGACTTTGTGGGACTGTAGCATATAAAGTTGAATTCTTTTTTTCTGACAAACAAAAAAGCACCCAGTACTGTTTTGTCATTGGTGGGTTCTAAGCAGTGGCAGATTGGACAGCAGTAAGTATAGCTTTGGTGGATCATCAATACTGGCAAATCAGGAGAGCACAATGTCATTTTTTAAATGTTGTGGGTTTTAGAGTGTATGTGTGCGTTTGTGCTGGGAGGGCTGCAACAGTAGATGAATATTAAAGACAGAAACTTACGGACTGTGGAGAATGTTTCTTTGTTTCAAAACCTGATACTTGGGTACTAGGCATGCCAAAAGTAGATTTTTTAAGACATAGCTTCTTGCCATTTGCAGTGGATGGATATTTATATTTAATGGACAATGCTAGCAGTATGAGTGTGGCCCTGTAGGGATCTGGAGGATGTCAAGTCTACCACTGCCAGTGTCTTGTAAAGTGACCTGGAAATGGATATTGAGATGCTACTGAAAAAGTACAGTAAGTGATCTTAGAAATATAGTTTAACTAAATAAAGTGCACTTGCAATTTGCAGGCCATAATTTAATTTATTTCAGGTAGTCCAGATCCTGGTAGATTGTGTCCTATTAGATTTAATTAGGGAGAGCTATCATTCCTGGGAAATAAGTGGCCCTAGTTTCAGTGAAAACTCTGTGGTTATTTGCAGGTAAGAAGTTGCAGGATGTGGATGCAATGTGTTTTATGTATTATTTTTAATCCATTTGTCATTTCAAAGCATTGTTTTCTTTGTTGCAAAAGAAGGCAGGATTGAATAAGCCAAATAATGCTTAACGGACAATGATGGGATAGAAAGATTATAAGTGATGTATAATGTTTGCAGCTACAGTTGTTTTAATGGTGTCTGTGATGCATAACTATTTTGGGGCCTGTGTCCCACTTCTCTTTCTCCAGATATCTTGCTCTAAGGTTGAGAGGTACGGTTCCATACTAAATCAGAAGGTTGTATTTACCTTGGAAGACTTTTCAGCATAATTATGAGAAACAGAGCCTTTTTAATATCTTTGCTTATTGCCAATATAAACTGTCCTGTAACCTTGCAAATAGCCTTCTTATTAAGCTACTTTAATTCTATTGGAATTGACAAGTATGCTTCATTGGTTTGGACGTAAGCACAGAGTGCTAATGTGACAGCTCAGTAATCTGTCAGTCTCTGAATAACTTCTGCACAAATTAAAATGTCTGAATGTCAAATGGCTTTAGATTGGAGGAAAGTTATATGTTTACTCCAGTATGTAGTATGATCTTAGAGGGTTTGATTTCTTATTGATTTACCTTTTGCTGAGCAGTTGTTTGCTAATTTATTGATGGTCCTTTTGGTGATGGGAAATTGGATGGATGAGTCCATCTCTAGTATGATTTTTTTTAGATATATTTACTTCCAGACAATTTCATTCAGTGAGTGTGTGTCGTGATTACTGAGGTTGCCTATTTTAGAAGTAGGGGCTCCGTGTGTGTGTGTGTGTGTGTGTGTGTGTGTGTGTGTGTGTGTGTGTGTGTGTGTGTGTGTGTGTGTGTGTGTGTGTGTGTGTGTGTGTGTGTGTGTGTGAAAGTGAGAGAGATTTAATATGTATACTGAATATATTTTTGCAAATGGAATTCCTAGTTAAATAGGCCCCTCTTCTTGGGCAAGTAGGCTTGAGTAACCAATATTAGATTTTAGCCATCCAGCTAGGAAAGATTTTAGTATGTGGATTTTCCATCCAGTTTGATGAAGGTTATGCTGCTTACTCAAGGAGTACATTTATGGCTATCCATCCAGTTGTTGCGTTGCTGAACTACATTGTTTGATAATGAGAGGAGCATTTTACAGAAGTTGAAGTTTTTGTGTCAAGAACCTGTCCATACAGAGTGGCTTGTTTATGTTGCAGTGAAGGCTGTGGTCTTTGTAGTGAGCGTTTTAAATATAACCAGTATTTCTGAGGTGGAGGAAGTCTCTTAAGGCAGGATCTTTCTTAGCCTGGAAAGCAAGCCAGTGATGACATTTATAGTGAGAGACAGAGGAAAGCAAGAAGCTTTTAAGTCTGTTTGGAAAACTAAGTGAACTTAGTTCTTTGACCTTTTTTTGTCAGAAATGGTTGTAGTCTTTCTTTTGGCAGGGTGTTTTGCTGAGGCACATGCCAAAAGGGGCTTTGCACTCAGTAATGCCTCTTATAAAGGAAGAACAAAGGGATGTTATGACCTCCTTGTCCCTGTATGAGATACCCTTACTAATGAGGTGGGCCATGTAAAAAGCTTTCTGCACAAAGGAGACAACATGGTGGTCAAAAGTCAGGTTTCTATCAACCTGGGTGCCCAAGCACCGCACAACTGATTGCGTGCTTACAACACTGTTATTAATGCGATAATTTGTGGGGGCATCACTCTCCCCAAAGGGGATGATGATGCATTTTTGGCATTTAGCTTGAAGCCATGTTTCTGGGACCAGTCATTTGTTTGGGTGAGACCCTCTTGTAGCTTATTTAGTATTGTTTTATTAAGCCAGTAATGTAAATTTTTTACTTTATTGCAAATTTGTTGGCTTATTTTTGTGGATTATAGTATTGTAGGACTGCTAATGTTAACATTTTATGTAGTTGGACTGCTGGAGTGGCTTTCCCAGTGAGAAATGCTAGTTCTGTAGTGAATATCTGTTTATTTGTGTAAAAAAAATATATATATATAAACTAAGATGTTAGAGTTAACTGTTAGATTAGAGAATTAGAATTAGAATTTTAAGGCAAATATTAGGCATTCGTTACATTTATTCATTGTTCGAATGCACCTACAATACAGCCAGATCATCAACTTTGGTCACCTGTGGCAGCGAAAGAGTTAGCTATATGATATATTTTATATGCGGCCCCAAGACAATTTCTGTTCACTCAATGCAGCCCCGGCAAACCAAAAGGTTGGACACCCCTGATCTAAAGGTTGATCACCCCAGACAACAATATATTTACTTTTTGCCTAAGATCCATAAAGATCCCAATAGACTGCCTGGTCGACCTATTGTCTCTGGTAGAGGCTCGTTGACTGAGCCCTTGTCAGAGTTTCTTACATATCATCTTAAACCTTTGTCGTCCCTGATACGGGCCAGAATACAAGATACTACACAGTTCCTTGCCATTATATCTGATATGCAACTAGAACCAAGCTGGCTCTTACGTACTCTAGATGTCACCTCCTTATACACTAGTATCTCCCATTGGGCGGGACTTATTTCTTTACAATATTGGCTTGATCGGGCCAGCATGTACAGCCCAGGTTTTAATACTCTTCTGGTTTGTATGGCTGAATTGATACTTACCCATAATGTTTTCTATTTCAAGGATAGATGTTTCTGGCAGGTTCAAGGTACTGCTATGGGGGCTTCCTTTGCCCCCATATATGCAGACCTGTTTATGGCTTACGTGGAGGAACAAATGATCTATGATAGCAATCATAACATCTTTATGAATGAATTAGACATTTGGCGGAGATATCTTGATGACTGTTAGTTGGTGTGGAAAGCAGATGAGGCATTTCTATTTGAATTAATGGAATATCTGAATTGCAACAAGTGGGATGTTGAATTCAAGTTAACTTTTGATAGATCAGAAATCACCTTCCTGGATGTGCTAATTAAGAGAACTGAGTCAGACACTTTGGAAAGTGAGGTATATAGGAAGTTTCCTCAGCTTAACACCCTACTTCATGCCGCAAGCTTCCACCCAAAACATGTCATCAGGAACATCCCCAAATTGCAATTTCTTCATATCAGGAGAATTTGTTCTGATTCCTCCATGTATGACTACCATCACCAGGAGTTAACAGCTAGATTTAAGAACAGGGGATATCAAGCAGGTGGCATCACTAGCGCCAGCCGGTTTGTTAACAGCAAGATAGGATACAGTTGCTATCATATCATACCAAGTCAACAGATCAATCTCAGGAGCTTAGATTAATCACCACTCATGGAAGGAACACTAGGAGCTTTATGAATATCATTCAGAGACATTGTTATATATTACAGTCAGATAACTCATTGAATAGATACATCAAAGATCAGTGTTCTTATTCTTTTCATAAGGGGCAGTCATTGGGATCTTTATTTAGTCATTACAAAAGGATGTTTAATCATCCCTCCAATCCCCCATTTCAAACAACAATAACTAGACAACCATTGGTTGGTTGCCATCCATGTGGGCATTGTTTATATTGCTCAAGGGTGCTCAAGTCAAACAGTTTCACCAGTCACAACTCTCCATGTGTTTATGATGTTTCTTTTTTTTGCCAATTGCAGTACCAGTTGGGTTATTTTGTTTAGCCCAATGTAGCTGTCAGGCATTTTATGTGGGACAGACTTCCTGGCCCTTCAAATTAAGGGTCGGGGAACATCTAAGTGATATAAAAAACAAAAAAGTTTCAAGTTCTTTATACAAACATGTACTTAAACATCCCACAGGGGTTTTCAGCTTTATGGTCATTGATCTTATCAAGTTTAAGAATTCAGATGTCCATACATTGCATGAGTTATTAACCAATAAAGAAAAAATGTGGATTGTAAAACTGGGAGCCTTATTTTCACCAGGGTTGAATGAACAATTTTAATTATTGGCAAACAGTTCAATATATATACATTTTTCTACTGTACTTTTGTCATATACAGTCATTTTGTTATATATTATTCATTTAAATATATTTTTTGTACTATAGTTATGTAATATATTTTCATTCATTAGAGGGTGCTGCAGGACGGGGTATAAATTAATGTGTTTAAATAGTGTCTTCCATGTACCATTTTTGCAGTGTGGTCACTGAGGAAGGCGCTTGCCAAAACCGGTATGACCCCACTGAGGGGGGGGGTTTATGGAGGAATGAAGAAGTAAATACATTTTGTTGGAGGTTACACCAGAGTGCTGGCTTTTTCTGTTGTTGTTATTTTTGTTCCCTCAGACACAGGCATCTCAAGCAGGCATACCTCATCCTTCAGCACAACAATGCATGCCTTCCCCAATAACTCTTGCTGTTTGCATTAGGCGATTAGAATGGCAACTTAACTACATGTGGGTTCAGTACCCAGAAGCAGCAATTACTTTTTATTAATGGATATGTACTTATAAAATATTAACAGCAGTCAGCAACGGAGAATTACATTATGGTAATTGTAATTATTAAATTAGAGTGCATAATTCCAATCTGTCATTGGGAAATAAAAGCTGCTGTTTCTTATATCATATCAGTAAGATCTGTTTATTTAATTACACTTGAATACCTTTCCATCATATATTTGTAAATGTTGTTTATGTATTTCCAAACCAAGTTTATTTTAAATATACAGTACTGTGACATGCCATGTATCCAATTATCTAATTTTTTGTCTCCCCCACCCTTTCTCAGTACTTTTTTTTTTTTTACTTTTTTGGTGGGGGAGTGGGATTATAATTTATTAACAATCTGTGTTTTGCATAACTTGAAAACTAATGATCAACAGCAAAGAGAGGTATATTGACCATAGCGGCTCGGCCCTCCTATACCTCCATAAATGGCAGCTCAAACACCCAAAACTTCAGTCACAACTTGTCAGTTATGCCTCCACAACCTCTACCCCATCTGCTCCAAATGCATCAGGTAGCTCTGCCCCTGGCTGCTGGTGCAGAGGCACCCTCTGGGAGCACTGAGCAGTATTAGTAGTGGAGTTGGCAGTGCTGTCACCCAGCAGGTGCTGACAGGGCTGGTTGAGGATATAATGGAGAAGGCCTTGGTATACATATCGGCAGGGTTGAAAGGGTCTTGTGTCACAATGCAAAGATGATGCCACAAATGGCACTGATCCAGGGAACTGCTGCAGGAGACGGTGATGACAATTCTGAGGGTAAAGACTAGATTCTCACCATTCTCAAGCTGGACTTCTCCTGTGGAACTTGAGATTATTATTGTGCTCTCTCAAGTGTGGAACTAGATATTTACAAGGTTTGATGCCACCATGGAAGACTTTTATGTGTGTGTGTGTGTGTAATGCTTGTTGCTGTCTCCATTTCTCCTGAAGAAAATACATTTATTTGTGCACACAGCTCCCTTATACCAATTTTTATGAAAGGATCCTGTATGAAACACCCAGATGAGGTCATCCTAATGAAAGTGCACTCTCTCCACTTAAGACTTAGATCATTCCTGTGGTGCTTGCTACTAGTACATTACTCTCTGGATTGTGTAGGTTAGATAGATATGCTTCAAATAACAGTGTCATGGGTGAAAAACATTAATTTAAAGTTTTTATAGGGAAAGTGATACAAACATCTGTTAAGTGGGGTGGGGGAGAACATTGCCATTCTTCAAATGGCAGGTGTTTTGTGCAGCATCAATAATTACACAAGATTACATTGCATTGTTTGCCTACACCCCTCGTTCAACATACCAATGAGGTCTTTGTTTTGAAAGTAAACTGAAGCTATTTAAATGTCAGATTTCTCCCATGGTTCTCGCATATCTTAGAACATTTAACTAGATAGGCAGGATTTTCGAATACAGCAGTGCTTCACTTCTAGAAGTGTGACTGCCAATGGAGTCATGATTGTTTTACAGACATGTGTAGTGGCAACTTTTACAGGCCCTGATTGGCTGTAAAAGTTTATGTTACAAGATACCTATCCTTGGCAATACACTGCTGATGTCATCCCTCTATAGATGCTGTATGTCTCAATTTTACTCATTATTCTCCTGTGGTACTGGCTGCTGGTAAAGAGCTGCATAGATGGTGTACATGAATATGTAGGTGGTTTGAGTACATCACTGATTCAATAGTGTGATAGTGATTACTGTCATAGACCACTGGCCACATCACAACCAACTTTATGTATACATCTAATTATGAGATTGAATTGCAGTAGCACTTTTTGACACTAACATTCCCAGCATCCCCAAGGAAAATAACTTTTTGGTCAGACAATGATTACATAATCCTAACATACCTGCAGTATGTCACATTTGGAGTGCAAATTCTCCTTTGTTGTGTGACTTTGATAGTGTGCTTTGAACATTGTGTAACTACATATGCAAGATGTTTGAATCCAGCTGTGACTGTATCTTTCACCCTCATACTGCGTAGACTGTTATTCAAAGAAGTAAATGATGTGTAGCCTGTACAGTGTTGTTGTGCACTTTAAACACTTTTTAGCATAATCATCCAGCTAATAAACAGTGTTAGTGTCATCCGTTAACTGTGCACTGTCTCACGTGTACCTCAACATGGTCATGTGGTACTTGTGATTCAGCCAGTGATGTTTAGTTGTGATCTTGATTAGTTATTTCATTTCCATCCATTGCTGCTCAGACTACATTGTCTCAGTGTTATTGTGACTGTACATGTCACTAGCACTATCATCAAGCACATTTGCTTTGTACACATACAGATGTCGATTCATCTTACTAAAAGCTAGGACAATTTTTCACATAGTAATGCTTTTATTCAGAGTAATGATGGCATTTAATTTCATGTTCATTACATAACATCTGTAGGAATTGTTACCCTCTGGCATAAGGGAATAAGACCACATGCTGTCTATTGTTGACATACTGCAGCAATCACAGGCGCACATATCCCCTACAGAAATAATATGATGTAATGCATTCACATAACTACATATCTCACAAATGTACTGACATTTCTACCATGGTGCATTCATCCTGTAAAATAACATGTATTTTCTTTTGTTGAATGCTCATGTGTTCAACATTCACATTCAGTGCCTGTTAGCATTGTTGGGCCTTATACTGTAATGCCTGAATGGCATCTTCCACAGTTATAATGTATCCATTTGCTGTGTAAGAGTCCTCCACCATCCTTTTCATCTCATAGCTTGTTTATCACACATAAATCTGATGCAATAGGATAGCAAAGGTGGATTGCCGTAATAGTTTTAAGACTTCCACGGTAGTACTTATGGTTCATCCAGATGTCATTGATCAGTAGAGTCACATAGCTTGCTGTTCAGCTCCTGACAGGGGCAACACTATATGAATGTATGACGTTATATAAACAAGATTGTTTTTCATATCCATTTTTATGTTGGACAATGATATATTATCATAGGTTGTGACTGCATGTCAGTGAAATGTTTATTTGGAGCTTGTCATGCTGTGAGTGCTCCTGTGGCATGTGCATTGAGTACTGGCTTATAGAGCATACCTACACAAATATGGTGGTGTTCAATTCTGGGACAGTATGTGTCCTACATGATGGAAGCACCTTCCTTGTCAAAGAAGCAGTCATATTGTAATGCTCAGTGTTGTGTGGACAGTAACTGTGAAGTTAATTTTCAACATTGTGAATAAATCTGAGTGTTCATGTTATATTCATACTGCCTGTGTTAACATAGCATTCAGTTCAGTTATTTGTGACAGCCTCCCCTGTTATCTGAGGTGGCATGTGTAGTCAACAGAGAGGTCGGGAGAGAGCCTTGTATAACAGGCAGTGGCATGAATCAGTTTATATCTGTCTGTCAGACAAATGTGTCAGACAGCAATGGCTTATACAGACACAATGGCACACCCAAAGGGCCACCTTCTTTGGGCATTTTCCTACCAGGTAGGTGGCATGAAAGTGCTGCAAGCAATTTAATAGTGTTCTTCCTTACATGACCAATGCCCATATTTCTGTGGCGAGTATGACTGTTATTCATCTCTCTGATGTCTGTTCTAGCATCCGTTCAAAAATGTCATTATACAAACAATTTTTATATCATTCATTGTTCATATTCATTACCTGTTCAAAAGATATAATTTATGTTCAGTATCGCATGTCTTCTTCTGGACATGTCTTTAGTACTGCAATTCTTTACATTACACTATGCAGTTTAATGGCAGATGAGTTATATAACCATTTCTTACTGTATGGCATGCTGCTAGACAATCAGAAAATGAACTGTGATTAGTCCTTTGTTACAACACTTTCTATTGTGTTGCTGCTGTTGAAGTGCTGTTATGTTACTGTTCCCTCTAAGCACATGTGAGTATGCCCAGTATTATTATTTCTTACATTTTTGCTAATCAACAATGGCAAAACTGGACCCCTGACATGTCATCTGGTCTGTCTTGTCATTTGCCACTTATGTATTTACGCATGTTATTTCTTAATAGATTGGCATGTAGCATTTACATAACCACACAACACTTGGTTGTCTATAACATGCTCATAGGTGACAAACACCTTTCCTTCTGGTACCACTGTCATTTCATTGCAAAAATATGTCCATTTCTGATATATCTGACAATACAGCTGTAAGGTCCTTTTGTCCTCACGTATACATGATTAGATGGATAATATAGCAGTGCTGCCAGCTTGCATGCATAAATTCCCTGTATATATAGCTTATATGCAATAACTGCATTATGTGCATTCATCCTTTAAATTATCTTCTGCCCTTGGTAAATGTTATCTCAAGCCACCATTTAATTAACATGTACATAACATTTTCACTCCCTTTTGGTACAGTGCAGCTCACGTCCTTATCACATCCTTTGTTAGCATGTCCATTTTTATTTATGTGCATAACTGCAGGATTGTCATTGCCATTAATTATCATTACATTGTACTGCAGGATTTATGTCAGTAATGCTTCTCATACACATTCATCACATTTGCCTGCAGGATATGAATGCACTTTAAACATTTCTCTTCTTCAGCATTAATTATTCATTATAAGACAATTTAGTGTAACAATGTCCCCATTTCACTTCCCCTCATTCTGTATTGTTTCCCTGTACTTGCCCTTAATATGTCTGGGCTACAATGTGTACTCATATATGAGCATTGCCTATTTATGAACCCCTTTGTTTACATTGTGTGCTAGAGCTTGCAAGCACCTTTCCATGGCTGAAAACACTATTGCTGAGCATGAAAAGGTGCTTGCAAACTTGTAAGTGCGATGAGTAGCATGCATATTCGATTAGCTCTGCTGCTGATCATTCTAACACACTTACATCATGTAGATGTAGAGCAGTGCCTACGTGATTGCTAATGAATCCCAGGGTTTGTGTGTAAAGGAGTTCATTAGCAGCTGTACTCCTAAGTGTACAATTCTTTGGCTGAGATGTTAAACCAAGTCCCTTTCTGCTTGAGCTGGTGGTAGCTCAGGAGGATGTAAGAAATTCCATGGCACTTATCAAGAAAAAGAGTAGGTAATATTCCCTGTGCCCTAGTCATATGTTCCTTAATTAATATAAATCCAAAAACACAAAAAGCCAGCACCAAGGTGTATAAAGTGTAATTTTTATTATAAAGTTATCAAAGACAGGCATACATTTCAAGCCTTCCTCAGTGTAACCAAAAAAGAGCTTCCACACTCCTTATATACATACCCATCCATGAAAAAGGAATACCCATTGGCTGCTCACAATACTTCATTTAGCCCAGGTGAAATGAAAGCACCTAGCTTTATAATCCATCTTATTTAATATGTCGTACCAGCCAATTTTATTTGTTCTGTCCCCCTTGATAATATCAATGACAGTGAATCTAAAAGATGCTGAAGGGTGCTTAACCACATGTTTATATAATGCATTCCTGTACTTCTTTAGTTTAATGTCACTTAAGTGCTGACTGATCCTAAACTTCACAGGCCTGGACGTTTGGCCCACATAAAAGGCCGAACATGAACAAGTAGCTAAATATATTACCCAGTCAAATGAACAATTAGCAAAAAAATTAATGTCATAAACCTGACTGGTATTACGGCTACTAAACATTTTGATTTGATTTAGTATGTTACAATGTACACAATGGCCACAACTGTAACAACCCTGAAGTGCATCACCCATGAGAGTGGACTGAATGCTGGGGGCAACCACCCGGGTTCCCAACTTGTAATGATTAAAGTGGGATGACAATGTCCTACCCCTCCCAAATCCGAATCTGCATCTATTCTCAATCAAAACCCAGATTTTTTCATCTGCCTGTAGGATGTTCCAGTTTTGTTGTACCACATCACAGAAAATGCCTGTGTTACGCCCATATGTAGTAATTAGTCTGATAGGAGAAGACTCATTAACCTTACATTTATATTCCAACAAATCCTGTCTAGCCATACCGCTGACCTCCCTACAAGCCATGCAAATCACTCCTGGTTTATACCCACGTTCCTTAAATCTCCTGACCATGTCCATTGTATGATGTTCATATTTGTCACTACCAGAAAACATGGGTTTAATTCTCATGCACTGAGATTTAGGTAAATTTGAATGACATGTGGCGGATGATGGCTAGACGCATGTAGGAGGGAATTATATTCAGAAAAGTTGCGGAATATCTGTGTTTCCAAAGTACCATTCACATTTTTGGTAATTAAAACATCCAAAAATGTGATTTGATTTAAATCATGTGTACAGGTGAATTCAATCCCCCATTTATTTTCATTCAGGTATTCCACAAATTCTCGAAGATATTTCAAATCCCCATTCCAAATGAGCCAACAGTCATCCAAATAACATCGCCAGATGTCCATTTCTGGCAAAAACAAATTGTGTGAGGGGTCATATATAATATGTTGTTCTAAGTATGCCATGAATAAATCAGCATAAATTGGGGCAAAAGATGCCCCCATGGCCATACCCTTAGTTTGCCAAATGCATTCGTCCTGGTAGTAAAAAACATTTTTGGTCAAAACGTGTTCCATCATGAGTAGTAACAAAGTGTTAAAGCCTGGAGGATATATTTCGGCCACACCCAACCAATACTCTATAGCCAACAAGCCAGCTCAATGGGGGATGCTGGTATATAGGGAGTTCACATCCAGAGTACAGAAATACCAATGTGGTTCAACCTGGGCATCTGTTAGTGTTTGTAAAAATTCCGTGGTATCCCATATTCTAGACCTCACCAAGGGCAACAAAGGTTTTAAATATTGTGTAAGAAAGACCACCAAGGGTTCTGTTAGTGATTCTCTCCCTGAAACAGTAGGTCTTCCCGGAGGGTTGGTTATTGATTTTTCGATTTTGGGTAGCAAGTATATGTACTGCCTTTTGGGATTGGCAACAGTAAGATGTTTAGCAGTGTTCTTAGATATAATCCCTTCATCTAAAGCCAAAATAAGAAAGTCATCAATATGATGTTCAAAAGTATTGGTGGGCTCCAATGGCATAACCATATAAAACATACGGTTATCCAATTGTCTAAAGACTTCAATATTATAAGTATTAAAATCCATCACCACAATAGCACCCCCTTTATCAGCCGGTGCAATCACAATATTAGTATTGGATTTAAGTTCCATAAGTGCCCTTTGTTGAGTCTTTGAGAGATTGTGTGATTTAATCCAGGTTTTCCCATGGTATATGTGTAAATCTTTGAGAACATTATGTAGGAATAATTGTACCACTGGATGCATAGGTGGCACAAAATTTGATCTCTGAAAGTAAAAAACATGATCAGTAGTACAAGTATCATCATTAGCATCAAAAAATAATTTCAAATTTAATGTTCTCCCAAACGAATATAAATCTAACACAAAATCATTTTCTGCCACAAAGAAAGCTGGTACAAAAGTTAGGCCTTTATTGAATAAATCCAGTTGTTCAGGAGTGAGGGGTTGAGAGGACATATTGAGGACATTGTTAGATCCTATTTGTTGCTCATGATTTGGAGTAACGTCTCCACATTTGTTATGTTTCTTGTGTTTGCATCCACCCCTGTGATTGGCTTTCCTAAAGGGAAATCAATGCTAGCATTATTACGTTTTGGCATGGGTGAGGTTATCCCTGGTGCCATTTCTGAGCCTGTGTAAGAGGAAGACTCATCCTCTGATGTACCTATAGATGTAAAACTAGTTTTCCTTAGTATAGATCTTGGGAGTTTCCTTTTATTGGACTTAGAGCCAACACTGGAAAATTTTACACTTTTAAATGGGCAAAATGGTCTCCCTTTTTCATAATCCATAAGATCCCTGTTGAATTTTTGTACCTTGCACCCCTTAAACTGTTTCTCTAGGGCTGATAAGCCCTGTGCTAGTTGTTGTAAACATGTTGAGCAGTTCCTATGGCCCTCAATTTGTTTAGATTGTTCACACAGCTTAGTCACTTCCAATATACCTGCATCTATACAACGGTCATAGTATGAGGCTAGGGCCTGTACAAATCCCATTGATGCTTGTTGTTGTATACCTTCCCATTTGTTTTGCAGTTCCTCATCAATGTTATTTACCAAGGGTTGGATCCTAACCCGTAATCCCCTGGGACTGATGTTCTTAGACATATAGGCTTTGAATAAACGTAAATGCCAAATGTTGGCTCTTAAGTTTTTCATACTTATAGACAACTGATTAAACAAGTCCGGACAATCAAACTCAAGTGGTACATGCTCATTCCCTTCAGAACCCATAATGGGAGCCCCAACACCAAATATGCCTAAATCAGCTCTATTTGAGGATATACCCCTGAGTAGTTGATTGAGGTCCATCCCAACAAACAAATATAGTCTTATATCAGATAATAAGAATAAACAAATGAGTATCAGCCCCCTTGGTTAAATGAGATCGACACTCCACCAATAGTAATATAAAGAACCAAATCTGGAAATAAATCTGAAGCCTGGAGCACTATAGTAGCCCCCACCAAATTAGGCATTCCATATAGGTTGGTGCTACATTACTCCTATGTTCAAGTCCCTCGGCAATAATAGCTCCTGCCACCTATAGGCTGAGATACCAGTGTGGTAGTGCTACGTCGGGGATTCATTGTTCAACACCAAACTGTATTTATTTCACAAGGTATTCTCATTATATATGAAATACTCAAAAAACATCCTTCATGTCATCAGATTATAATCCAATACAAATATTAGATGAACCTGAATGAACAACTACCCATAGGAGTATAATCTTTGATAAAAAAATGTAATAGCTCCAAATTAAGGGAAAGAAGGGATATAATGTATTCATAAGAATCAATATATCAGGAATTGGAAACCAGTTAACTGCCTGTATGTCAGAGGACATAATAAAGAAGGGGAATATAAACAATTATTGGGTATAATCTTGACCTAAATCACATAAAGGGCAGTATCATATCCATATGGAAAGGTGTCCCATATTAAGTAGAAAAATACAATATGACTGTCCTAATGCCTCACCCAAACTATCATCCTAAGGTAATGGTAGACCCAATCAATTGATAAATTAAACTCAAAAAACATGAAATTGAAGGCCTATACTGTGTATTGATGCATTAACGATCCTAAACTCAGTCATATAAATCAAAACTATAATCAATTCCCTATATATATGATGTTAATTGTAAACTATCCATTCATGTAGAACAAACCCCATATGTTGGGGGAGCAGGTGCTTTAAGTTAAATGACTGTGTCGACCACCAAAATGAAATACCCCATGTTTGTCAAAACAAAAATGTCAAGAAAGTGGCCCTGAAAATTAATAACCGCAATATTCAATATGCATAGCTTTTTAAAACACTATAATATGGTTCACAATAAGTTGGTTTCCCAGGTGCAAAAAATATTCGTCCCAATATCCTATTAATATTGCCCATTGAATATATTCATAGGCACTTACTTGTTTAAACTAAAAAACAAAAGTTACACTCCATGAAGTATGTACAAAACATCAGTAAATAATGCACCATTCAATATTTGTTGAAAATGATAAAAAGATACACATAAAGTGCCCCTGTTATTAAAAAAGATATCAAACACTATAGGCCAAGTTCACTGTTCAAAAGAATGTCCAATAGCAAAAATACTGTTCATTGATTAAGCCCCTAAACATGCATACATCCCAATAGTAAAGTATATTGGAATCAAAATCCCTTAGTTGTAATGATTCAACACCTAAAACCTGATGGCGACATAGAATAAACAGTCAAATTGTTTGCATTCCCCAAACAAAGTTCCAAAAGCCAGCCAATGGGCAGGAAACCACTTAAGCACAATTGCGAACACAGTACATCAAGTACTGTGGGGGCTGATACTCTTTTGTTTATTCTTATTATCTGATATAAGACTATATTTGTTTGTTGGGATGGACCTCAATCAACTACTCAGGGGTATATCCTCGGATACAGATGATTTAGGCATATTTGGTGTTGGGGCTCCCATTATGGGTTCTGAAGGGAATGAGCATGTACCACTTGAGTTTGATCGTCAGCACTTGTTTAATCAGTTGTCTGGAAGTATGAAAAACTTAAGAGCCAACATTTGGCATTTACGTTTATTCAAAACCTATATGTCTAAGAACATCAGTCCCAGGGGATTATGGGTTAGGATCCAACCGTTGGTAAATAACATTGATGAGGAACTGCAAAACGAATGGGAAGGTATACAACAACAAGCATCAATGGGATATGTACAGGCCCTAGCTTCATACTATGACCGTTGTATAGATGCAGGTATATTGGAAGTGACTAAGTTGTGTGAACTTTCCAAACAATTTGAGGGTCATAGGAATTATTCAACATGTTTACAACAACTAGCACAGGCCTTATCAGCCCTAGAGAAACAGCTTAAGGAGTGCAACGTGCATAAATTCAACAGGGATCTTATGGATTATGAAAAAGAGAGACCATTTGGCCCATTTAAAAGTGTAAAATTTTCCAGTGTTGGCTCTAAATCCAATAAAAGGAAACACCCAAAGTCTATACTAAGGAAAACTAGTTTTACATCTATGGGTACATCAGAGGATGAGTCTTCCTCTTACATGGACTCAGAAATGGCACCAGGGATAACCTCACCCATGCCAAAATGTAATAATACTAGCACTGATTTCCCTTTAGGAAACCCAAACACAGGGGTGGATGCAAACACAAGAGACATAACAAATGTGGAGACTTTACTCCAAATCATGAGCAACAAATAGGATCTAACAATGTCCTCAATATCTCCTCTCAACTCCTCACTCCTGAACAACTGGATTTACTCAATAAAGGCCTAACTTTTGTACCAGCTTTCTTTGTGGCAGAAAATTATTTTGTGTTGGATTTATATTCGTTTGGGAGAACATTAAATTTGAAATTATTTTTTAATGCTAATGAGGATACTTGTACTACTGATCATGTTTTTTTCTTTCAGAGATCGAATTTTGTGCCACCTATGCACCCAGTGGTACAGTTATTCCTACATAATGTTCTCAAAGATTTACACATATACCATGGGGAAACCTGGATTAAAACACACAATCTCTGAAAGACTCAGTAAAGGGCACTTATGGAACTTAAATCCAATACTAATATTTTAATTGCACCGGCTGATAAAGGGGGTGCTATTGTGATGATGGATTTTGATACTTATAATAATGAAGTCTTTAGACAACTGGATAACCATATGTTTTATATGGTTATGCCATTGGACCCCACCAATACTTTTAAACATCAGATTGATGACTTTCTTAAATTGGCTGCGGATGAAGGGATTATATCTAAGAACACTGCTAAACATCTTACTGTTGCCAATCCCAAAAGGCAATACTTATACTTGCTACCCAAAATCCACAAATCAATAACCAACTCTCCGGGAAGACCTATTGCTTCAGGGAGGGGATCACTAACAGAACCCTTGGTGGTATTTCTTACACAATATTTAAAACCTTTGTTGCCCTTGGGGAGGTCTAGAATACGGGATACCATGGAATTTTTACAAATACTAACAGATTCCAGGTTGAACCACATTGGTATTTCCATACTCTGGATGTGACCTCCCTATATACCGGCATCCCCCATTGGGCTGGCTTGTTGGCCATAGAGTATTGGTTGGGTGTGGCCGAAATATATCCTCCAGGCTTTGACACTTTGTTACTGCTCATGATAGAACATGTTTTGACCAAAAATGTTTTTTACTACCAAGACAAATGCATTTGGCAAACTAGGGGTACAGCAATGGGGGCATCCTTTGTCCCCATTTATGCTGATTTATTCATGGCATACATAGAACAACACATTATATATGACCCCTCACACAATTTGCGAGAAATGGACATCTGGCATGATTATTTGGATGACTGCTGGCTCATTTGGAATGGGGATTTGGAATATCTTTGAGAATTTGTGGAATACCTGAATGAAAATAAATGGGGGATTGAATTCACCTGTACGCATGATTTAAATCAAATCACGTTTTTGGATGTTTTAATTACCAAAAATGTGGATGGTACTTTGGAAACATAGGTATTCCGCAAATTTTCTGAATATAATTCCCTCCTACATGCGTCTAGCCATCATCTGGCACATGTCATTCAAAATATACCTAAATCTCAGTTCATGAGGATCAAACACATCTGTTCTGGTAGTGACAAATATGAACATCATAAAATGGACATGGTCAGGAGTGATTACCATGACTTGTAGGGAGGTCAGCGGTATGGCTAGACAGGATTTGTTGGAATATAAACGTAAGGTTAATGAGTCTTCTCCTATCAGACTAATTACTACATATGGGCATAACACAGGCATTTTCTGTGATGTGGTACAACAAAACTGGAACATCCTACAGGCAGACAAAAAAATCTGGGTTTTGATTGAGGATAGATGCAGATTTGGATTTAGGAGAGGTAGGACATTGTCATCCCACTTTAATCATTACAAGTTGGGAACCTGGGTGGTTGCTCCCAACATTCAGTCCACTCTCATGGGTGATGCACTTCAGGGTTGTTACAGTTGTGGCCATTGCGTACATTGTAACAGACTAAATCAGACCAAAATGTTTAGTAGCCGTAATACCAGTCAGGTTTATGACAACAAATGTTTTGCTAATTGTTCATCTGACTGGGTAATATATTTAGCTACTTGTTCATGTTTGGCCTTTTATGTGGGCCAAACGTCCTGGCCTGTGAAGTTTAGGATTAGTCAGCACTTAAGTGACATCACACTAAAGAATTACACAAATGCATTATATAAACATGTAGTTAATCACCCTTCAGCATCTTTTAGATTCACTGTCATTGATATTATCAAGGGGGACAGAACAAATAAAATTGGCTGGCACAACATATTAAATAATAAAGAAAAAAGATGGATTATAAAGCTAGGTGCTTTAATTTCACCTGGGCTAAATGAAGTATTGTGTGCAGCCAATGGGTATTCCTTTTCATCGATGGGTGTGTATTTAGGGAGTGTGGAAGCTCTTTTTTGGTTACACTGAGGAAGGCTTGGAATTTATGCCAAAACTGGTCTGTCTGTGATAACTTTATAATAAAAGCTACACTTTATACACCTTGGTGCTGTTTTTTGTGTTTTTGAATAACTGTCTCTTTAAGCCGTGCACTGCTGTACTTGCAGGGGATTTTTTCTGGACTTAATACAAATGCCACTTTGGGCCTCCCTGAAAAAAGGGCACTGACCTAGCAGGACTAACCCCACTCAACAAAAAGTAAATAAATAAATAATAGAGAACTGGCATGCAAAGATGAACCAGATATAATGATGATTTCAGGGTGAACACTTCAAGAAACCAAGGACAGGAACATAGGTCACACCAAAGATAAAAAAAATGATGAAACTGCTGTAAAACAAATAAAGACTCCGGGGGCACCAGTGCGAAACTGTAGCAATTTAATGTAAAGCACTTTTTGTTTGAAACTAAGTTCAAACTTCTTCAGATACAACTCACATCCAAAAGACATCCATTTAAAATATTTCATAATGTCATATGACACAATCGTTCAAATCAGGAAAAGGGTACTGAATAATTAATTGATTACATCATAATACCTCCCCTCCAAGTTCCATACAGAAACTAGCAAGAACATGCATAAGAGCCTACGCTTTAAACACATACCACTAAATATAATACAATAATAAAACCATATATGCAAAAAATATTCATTAAACAATATACATTAATGAAATAAGGCACACCGATTAATAAACTTTAAAAACGTTCTCACTCTGGTTCTTGAAGCAGATACCAGTGTGATTGCTATACATTCAAATCTACCTTGCTAAGCTCTTAAGCTTCAACAAACACTTAATTGAACAGGAGTCATTTAATCCAGGGTATCTATATGCATTTAATTTTATTTGCCAAAATAACTCCCGTTCTTCCAACTTCAGGCCCTCAGGTTCACCTCTAATGTCATGCATAACACAATCTATTACAAGATATTTAAATGTATGGTCTTTTTCAACCAAGATGTGTTTTGCTAAGGCATTTGTCTTGTTTACCTTTACTGATGGCATACTGCTGTTCATAAATGCATTCACAGAATCTATGTTCCGTCTTGCGTACATAATAAATGAGGCATTGTTGGCATTTAGCAAGGTAGACTACACAGCGGTTAGCATTCCCGCCTCACAACAAGAGGCTCTCTGGTTTGATCCTCAGCTGGGGCGCCTTCTCTGTGGAGTCTACATGTCCTCCCTGTGGTTGTGTGGGTTTCCTCCGGGTGCTCCGGTTTCCTCCCACATCCCAAAGACATGCTGTAGGTGGATTGGACACTCTAAATTGGCCCTAGGTGTGAGTGCGTGCATGTGTGTGCCTTCTGTGGAAGGTTGGGTGCTGGACTGGCAACTCGACACTGCAAAACTACACTGCCAATCTTGAGCAGACAGGTGATCCGCTGTAGTGACCCCTAATCGGGAAAAAGCCGAAAGAAGAAGAATCATCCTATATACAAAACCATTAATTCTGAAGGATGTGCCAACTTCTATGAATTTACAAAATCTACAGGATTCACATTTATACATCCCTAGGTGTCTGATAACTTTGTAAGTTTAGACTCCAGTAAATTCTTCAAATTAGGGCCTCTTTTAAAAATAATTTTGGGAAAACTCCCCACTTTCTAAAAAAGATCAGGGTTGTTCCTTAATAAGTCTCAGTTTTTACTGACAATGAACCTCAAGTTTGAACTATCGGCACTGAAAGTCATAATTAGACTCAGTGTGAAATCACTAGGTTCATCAGCTACCGGTTCAGGAGTGAGAGCATGGGGCTCACCATTCATGGTGAAATTAGAATTCATTGTTATACTCAAAATGGGGATGTACAATCCATTAAACCTCTTCATTGTTACCTCCCCTATCAGGGAATCAATTAATTTACTCAGATAACCTCGACTGATGAACATATTTTTCAATACAGTACATTCAGTGATAAAATCATTATCCAAAGTAACAATCCTAGCAGCCCTTACTAACTGATCTTTAACAACTGATCATTTCTGATGGCAAGAGTGACTGCTAGAGAAATGGAGAAATTAATTAGAATATGTACTTTTCTGTACACCCAAGCCATATAACACAGACTGACATAATCCTTCCTGAGATTTATATCCAGATAACTAATCTCGACATTATTAAAATTAAATGTAAATTTCAGGAAGTCAGTGGTATTATTGAAATAGTTAACCAAAAAAGTGACTTTATCTATATCTCCCTTGATAATTATGAAGATATCATCCAGAAATCTGGTATAAAAAAGGATATCTTCCTTGATATTATCTACTTTAAAAATTAACCCTGATTGCCAATGTGCCCCCGGAGTCTGTATTTGTTTTACAGGAACATAGGTAGCAGAGGTTTCTGGTCTATAAATATGGAATTTAAAGTTTGCATCTTCTGAAAAAAAAAGGCACCAAGACACAAGGAGTCAGGTTGTAATGGAAGAAGACTAAAGACTAGGGAAAATTTAAGAAAGCACTTCGTCATCAGGAAGATATTGAATATTTTGAAAAAAAGTATTATCTGACACTATGAAATATTCATGCAGTGGAATCTAATCCTTCATAGAATGAAAATAAGCATCTAAAGTTAACCTGTAAATGGTTCATCTCCCAGGCCCATGCTTACACTTATCAAGGGTATCAGAACTTGTCAGAGATTTGGGATGCATGGCTAAGCTTAAAAAGGCTGTTGTGGTCATTAGCCAAGTAACCAACTATGAACCAAAAAGAAAGATATTTTGGAAAACATAGAGTTAAGTGTGGTCTCTTCTATTATAACAGATAATCTAAATGTGCCACCACTAACTTAATGATTTTGTGGTTCTCAAAATGGAGTGTTTTATACATAGTGATTATTCGGTAGAATGTACCAGACAATTATTTGTGAAGCAATGATGTCAGGTCTCAGGTGCTATCACAAGCAAAGGCAATGCAGATAGGCAGATAGATTAACATGTCCACACATACTAATAAGTCATAATCTAAACATTACCCAGTAATGCTGCAGTCAGCAATCAGGGTACATACTGATATATGTGTGTGTGTGTGTGTGTGTGTGTGTGTGTGTGTGTGTGTGTGTGTGTGTGTGTGTGTGTGTGTGTGTGTGTGTGTGTGTGTGTGTGTGCGTGCAATTTTGTACATGTTTTACTTAGCTTTTGGCAACACAGTAGTTTTATCATAAGGAAATAATTGGCCTACAGGTATGTTATTGAAACCAGTGTCATCAGTTCACATTCAGCTTTTAAAACAAACTCTTAGATCTTAAAGGATGACATACAGGTATACACACATTTCTTCTGTTTTTTAAAGCACTGAGTATCAGGTAGTAAAATAATTGGGATTATGTAAAAAACTAATTTGAGAAAGTTCATTTTTTTGGCATTTTCTCAATAAACATTTAAATGGAATAAAGTTTGGTCTAAGTAAATTATAGTGTCATTCTTTATATTGTGGTCTCTCTCAGATCATGCTTAAAGTACTCAAATCTAAATACATAAACTTAGTGCCTTTTATTTGGTCAGAACTTTGTATTAAATTGGTTCATTTGCAAATACATTTTGGCTAACAGGACATTCTTTTCAAAAATAGAAGCATTGTCATTCTACTGTCACTGTATATTAACAAATTCTTTCTTTCTTTCTCTTTGTCCTGAAGTGCTATGAACCTGAAGCTAGTGATATAAGTTATTACAAAATCTCATCATAATTTAGTGCCCCATACCACTATTGTATTTTTTAACAGTTGTGTGCTCACAAGTGTTCGTAATTAACAGTTCTGACTTGTTTATTTTTCATATTGCCAAAACCTGACAGAAATCCATATAACACAAAATCTGAAAACAAACTGAAAAAACAACAAAGCACTGTGTCGGAAGGCGAACCAGGAACCAACGACCAACTAGAATAACTACGTTTATTCCACAAATGACAAAAAACATGTTGTGAGCGGTTTCATATAATAAAATATTATACTTCATCAGACAAAGATCCAACACATTCTATTCAATTTAAACTATAAAATAGCAGTGTCATCATGATGTCATGAAATCCATATAAACCAGCCTTTGTGTGAACAAAGTTAAGGTGTTTCAGCAAACAATAGCAGGTGAAGTAACACAAAGTGAAATGTGATATTAACTACTGAGATTGTAATCCTAGTGCATATCCAGGGAAGAATGTTATGTTTAGGCAGATATTGGACTATAACTATGTAGTTGAAATTAAGCCATCACATTGTGCAATGGTTTGTGCAGTGCAGTGCAGTGCAATTTGGAAAAGCTGTCTGAAAACTGCTCATTTGTGGATGCAGTTAATTGTACATAAAGGATAGCAATGCAAAGCATAGCTAAACATTACATGCAATGGTCCAGACCAGAGTCCATAGTCCAGACCAGTGATGGTTCACTGTTTTATCAGTATAAGATGTCTGTTGTTTGCTTTCATGGTTGCTTTGTACAAGGTCAGAGATGCAGATCATTTTATTTTTATAAAAGCACATTATATTATAGTTATACAAGTTCAAAGTTTTATACAAGTTCAGAGGTTAATATAAATAAAACCGTTTTGCTCTGGTTATATTTTGTGTTATTTAATATCAGTGTAGAAGCAGTTAATTTTATTTTTATAAAAGACAATTGTATTTTAGTTTTACACAAGTTCAAAGTTTGATACAAGTTCAAATGTTAGTGTAAATAAAACACTATTGTTCTGGTTATATTTTGTGTTTAATATTTTGTCTGTTCTTCAATTTGCATTTAAAAGGTGGTATTCCACAATTGGATTGGAGTGGATGGGTTACATAATTAAGTATGCAAATTTTATGTTAATAAGCATACAGATTTTTGGCCACTTGTACCTACTTTTCATGGGCCTTTGTCCAGATTTTTTATTATTCCAGGTTGAGAGGTATGGATATGATGTAACATTAACAACTCACACAGATCTGTTGGATACAGCCATGCTATTACTAATGTCCATGTAGAAAAGGTCCAGGATGACATTTTGGTCTACCTCACAGTGGAGGAGAGTCAGGATGTGTCTATACTTGCGTGCATCAGGTGCTGTCCTCCCAACTCAGATGGATGCATGTTGATGTACACCCTTCTATGAGAACATAGCCCATGTGCAGGGTGTGTTGAAGTGTGGATTCAACTGTTTTAGGAAGGGGCATGTGCTGAGTCATGCCACAGGTGATCTGAGATGCTGTCACAGCCAATTGATTCTGTGAGATAGGCCTGGATGAAGGTAGGACAGTACATACTGCCTATCTTGATCTGGCCTAGGGTTTTGACACAATCCCTCACACAGGTATCATTGAGAAACTCTCCCAACTGAGGAATAACCCTTACATCACTAGATGCATAACCAATTGGCTCACCGATACAACAAATACTGTGAAAGTTGTGAAAGTTGGTGAATCAATCTATACCAGTAGAGCTGTCACCATTGACGTACCCCAGGGATCTGTGCTTGGTCATTTACTGTTTAGAATCTATTTCTCGACAATTCAGGTTGAAGTATATGGCCTTTAGCTCACCAGGTTTGCTGATGCTTGCACGTTGGTTGCAATCACTGAGTCAACCAATAATGATAACATACTACAGAGCTAACACAGACAAATCTTTGGTGGCAAAGCCACACTATCTCCAAATAAATGCAGAAATTTGTCTTTATTTTGTCCTTTTGAAAAGTGGAATTCCATGCTAATTACAGCACTGACAACAGTCCTGCTCTGCTGAAACCCAGTGACATAAGCACTGGGAATACATGTAGACAGCAATCTGAATTTCGACCACCAAGTGTAAACACTGGTACTGAAAGCCTATGTTGAGCACATCATAAGTCACCCCATCATATTCAGATCTTAAGATCGTATGACAGCATTCTACTCAAACCTCCTCAGAAGACAATGTACCTCACCAAATACATGCAGTAGCTGGAGAGACCACAGGGTTTTCTCATCAAGAAAACACAGGGCCTACAAACCATGCCATGATGTATGTGGATAGAATAAAAGCCATGTCACTCTAATCTGTATCATATAGGATGAGGTGACTTCTGCCTAGCCTCTAGGCCAGTCTCTGACCCTGCCCTTGTGGGAATAGTGCATATCCACAAATCAGCAATAGCTGATAACATCAGCAATGTATGTTGAGGAGAATATGGCAATAACAGTGCCCCATATGCTGGTGTAAAAGGTTCTTTGTAATGTCAAGCAAGAGCACAAACACACACACACACACACACACACACACACACACACACACACACACACACACACACACACACACACACACACAATCAGTAGACTGCAGTGAGAATAGAACCCCTACCAACTTTTGTATTTAAGGCAAACACCACAGCTCAAGTCTAATTTGGGCTGTCTCAGACAACACTTTATAGCTGATGACAGCAGCAGTGTCTGTTGAAGAGAATATGCTAAAGAAAGCATCCCACGTGCTGGTTTAAAAGGCTCTCTGTAAAGTCAAGCAAGAGCACAAACATACACAGACACACACACACACACACACACACACACACACACACACACACACACACACACACACAGACTGAAGTGAGAACAGAACCTTTACCTATCTAAGTAAAGAGACTACAGAACTCAGTACATTATGCAAGCGCCACAGTGCAAGTCTGACTTTTACAAGGCTGCAGGTCAACTTATATTGAATGACATCAGCAGGCCATGTTAGAGAAAAGATGTTGTGAGGCCTGTATAGGTCCATAGCTTCAAAAGTTCTTAGGAGGTTATTAGGCTAATGACCCTTGGGTGTTTACAAGCCTAGTTGTGTAGAAACACAAGTACCCTTACTGAGCATAGTTAGATGGTCATTGTTAGCAGAGCAATTTTGTGATCAGCACCAACTGGCCCTGTCCATGAGGGACATAGGTGCCACCCCAGGGGTGAATTTGCAATCACCCACCCAGTTCACAAGGTTGCACTTGAATAGGATCATTGAGGAGCACTACTTCACATGCAGTGGAAGCCTATAACAGAGGAGTGGCAATCACTGGGAGATATATCTATCTCCCCAGCATGTTCTGTTTATGTCACAGCAAAGGTAAGATCCCTGGAGCAAGTTATTCCTGTCCCATTTGATTTGCAGATGTCCAGCATTTCCAGTAGGGCATGGTCTGCAACTGCTTTGTAGGCCAGGCATAGGTCAACTCTCAGCAGCCTACATGATAATGAGTACAGTAATAGGTCTTTCAGTCTTTCCATGTATGTCATGTTTTGGAAGCCTTGGATTCTCCCGGTCACAAACCTCAGTGTCTTCTCCAGTTGCTGCAGGTGTCTAGTGAGGTACAGACAGAAGGGAGCATTGTACTCAATTAATGGTCTGATAAGGGTGGAGTACAGCAGAGCTATGACCTCCCTGGTCTTGGATGTGTGGCCTTATTTATGAGGTGCACAATGTAGAATGTCTCACCACAATGGACACATAGTGATTGAAGTGTAGATTGCTATCAACATGTGTTCCCAAGTCTTGCAACACTGTGTTTGAGCTTAGAGGGGTGTTATGTATATCATAATTAGCAGAGGTACTTCATTGCCAAAGGGGGGCAATGAGAAATGTTTGCTTTAAGGTTCGGTCCACAAGTTTGGTGCCAAACATTTGTCTGCCTCAGCCCCTTCTGTAATATGTTAACATTATTGGGTGACTATATATGACTGCGTCCAGTTGACAGTCATCTGCAAACTTAGTAAACCACAGGCCATCTACTTTTGCCTGGGCTTCAGAGAAATAGTTCCCAAACAGTTGAAGGCCCAGCACAGATCTTTGTGGTATTCCACTGGTAAGTGGTCTAGTGGTGGAGGTGTAGTCCCCAGCTTTGACAGTGTGTGTTCTGTGAGTGAGCCAGCTGGCTATCCATCTAGTAATTTTTACATTAATTCCCAGATGGGAGACATTTGTCTATGATACCTGAATGAGGGATAGTGTCTAAGACCTTAGATAACTTATCATAGGTAGTATGTCCTATTATCCCTCATCCAGGTCTTTGGTGTCAGTATCAAAGAAGTTCACTAGGTTTAATAAGCAAGATATACCCTTGACAAAACAAAAATGGTTCACAAAAAGGGTGTTAAAAGTAACCTATGTCCCTGTGGATAAGGTCCATGCTGATTCCTTTCCTAGCCTTGCAGATACGGCTTTTTAGGTTTATTGGTCAATAGTTCTAGCTCTGCATTTTAACAGACTGATGTGCATTGCATATCACACATTTAAAATTAATTTCTGTAGTGTAGGTGATATATGTTCATAGGTTCATAAATGTGTACTAGGCTAATGGCCCTGGAGCCTTTACAAGCCTAGCCAACAGAAGTGAACTGGCATCATGCCACCCAATGTTAGTTCCCAGTACCTCTATCAAGTAGAGCCATTGGAGTGATCCCGGGGTGAACTTTTTATTACCCATTCACTCATCAAGATTTCTCTTGAAGAGGGTCAGTGAGGTGCTCTGCTTGACATGTTTGGGAAGTCTATTCCAGAGCATGGGCAGTCTCTGGGTGAGGAACCTGTCCCACCAGCATGTTCTGTTGATTGTGGTAATGAGGTTGAGGTCTCTGGAGCATGTGGTGCAGAGGGAGTGGGATTTCTTTAGATGTAGCATTTCTAACAGAGCTGGGTCAGACAAGTCAAGCAGAGATTACCTTTAAGTAGGCGATATGAGACAGAGAATAGCCGGAGTCTTTTGAGTCTGTCTGTGTAGGACATGTGTTTAATGCCTATGATCCTCTTCATGAGGTACTTCTGTGGCCTCTCCAGCTATTGCAGGTGTCTGGTGAGGTACATGCCAAATGGGGCATTATACTCGATGATTGGTCTAATGAGGAAAGAGTAGAGAGAGATGATGACCTCTTTCTTCCTGGATGCAAAACCCTTGGTAATGAGATGTGTCACATAGAAGGACTTTCTGACCACAGTGGCAATGTGGTTGTCGAAGGGGAGGTTGCTGTCAACCTGCATCCTCAGATCTCATATAATGCCTTCAGTGTCCAGTGGGCTCCCACTGATGTGGTAATTAGTGGGAACTGAGTTTTTACCAAAAGGGAAGATGATGCATTTTTTTGGCATTAAGCTTAAAGCCATGGTTTCGACACCAGTCATTGGTCTCAGTGAGTCCTTTCTGTAGGATGTCTGCATCACTTGGGGAGTTAATAATGGTTCCCAGCTTGCAGTGGTCTGCAAACTTGGTCAGGCAGAGTCCCTTTGTGTTGGCCTGGCCTTCTGAGAAATAGATAGCAAACAGGAGAGTACCCAGGACCAATCCCTGTGAGACTCCACTCATGACTGGTTGGCAGTCTGACTTGGAGTCTGCTACTTTCACACTGTGTGTTCTATCTGTGAGCCAGTTTGCAACCCACCTAGTGATATAGGGGTTGATGCCTAGTTTGGTAAGTTTATCAATAATTCCCAAGTGAGGAATGGTATCAAGGGCCTTAGCCAGATTGAGGTAGGCTGTATGCACTGCCTTACCTTCATCCACAACCCTGGTGACTAATTCAAAGAATTCAACCTGGTTGAGCAGGCATGATCTCCCTTTCACAAAGTCAAATTGTGTGGAGTCTAGAGTTTGGAGATTTCCTATATCTTTTTTAATCAGGTCCATGATGATGCACTCCATAGCTTTACATATCAGACTCATCAGGCTAATGGGGTGATAATTCCCAGGGTCTGTAGTCACTCCACCTTTATGGAGAGGAATGACTGTAGCAGTGCACCATTCGGTAGGGACAAAGCCTGAGGTGAGGCTATGACTGAACAGGGCACACAGATGTGGTGCCAGTTTGCTTTGTAGTTCATGTAGAACACAGCCAGAGATATTATCCGGTCCCATGGAAGCTGTATTCTTGGCCTTGGACAATGTAGCTTTAACCTCTGTTGCAGTAATGCTGGGTGCCTGGCATTCTTCTGGTATTGTGACTGGTCCTTTGGGGGGGGTGAGAGGGGTAAAGTTGGCACTGAATCTGTCAGCCAGTATGTTGGCAATATCTGTTGGCTGAGTATATGAGATACCATTGTGCAGTATCTCAGAGCAAATCTGGGTATTGCTGTGGAGGTTCTTAATATAGCTATAGAAGGCTTTGTGATTGTTTTTAGTGTCTGCCAAAATTCTGCCTTCATAGCTGGCTTTAGAGGATTTGATGAGGGATCTCAACTTTTTGTTGAGGCTAATAAGGGAGTTTTTCCAGCCTTGGGACTTCACCTTTTTATGCAACAGTTTCTTCCTTCTGTTGTAGAGTTTATTAATGGCAGGGGACCACCAGATTGGCTTCCTTTTTTTGGAGGAGAGCATCTTGGTTCTGTTGGGTATGTCTAGTTCATTGCATTTTTGTACATGTTCGTACAATGCATTGGTGTATGATTCAGTGTCATGCAGCTATTTTCCATTAGCATGGGTGCTGTGAAGTTAGCCACCTCTGTTTTTAGGAGTCCAAAGTCAGCTTTGGAGATGTTTTTCATGGTGGTTACCTTTGCAGGGGGGGGGGGGGGTGAGTGAGATGTGGATTTCCATGGTGATTAGTTTATGGTCGGATCTGACCAGGGTGGGATTGACTATTGGTGTAGAGCAAAGGTCACCCATGTTAGTAATAACCAGGTCAAGGATGTCGCTTCCTCTAGTGGGGGTCAGAATGAGCTGGTCCAGGGCATTGGAATTAATGAATTCCAGGAAGTGTTGGGCCAGTGTATTGGTGCTACAATAGTTTTCCCAGTTAATGGAGGAGTAGTTGAAATCTGCTAGTAAGAGAGTGTTGGGTTGGAACTTGATAGATTCCAGGGTACTTAGGAACATGAAGTGAGAGTCTAGGGACATGGTTGGGGACCTATAGCAGGCTATGACCTGGATCTCCACCTTACCCAACGTTAGTTGTACCTGAAGTATCTCAGATGCATTATGCTGGGCTACTAGTCTGGAGTTGTGCATATCCTTTATGAACATGGAGACACCACTGCCTTTGGAGCTTTGTTCCATGTTTTGGGGCCAAAATGTGTGAAATAAGTTATAGCCTGGTAGAGCAGGGGTCGATGTTCTCCATTTTGGGGAGTGTTTCGAGCAAGTACATCTTGAGATTTAGATTCTAGCGTCGAGCAGTATGACCCTCAGATTGCATTTATTTATAGATGTTGCATTGACAATTTGGTCTTTGAAACACTGCCTAAAAAGGCACTATAAGGGTGGCAAGAGCCTTAGCCAGTACCCGGAAACCCAGGGGTGACAGATGCACCCATCTCTGGCAAAGCATCGAGGTCTGTCAATCATCCCAAGCAGACAGATACTGGATCCCCTTAGAATGACACCAGAAACTTAGCCAATTGTTGAAGCCAATCATTTTTTGTTTGTACTGCATTCTGGGTGATGGTAGGATACTGCTCAGGGCTAGTGCCATACCTGCCAGGGCCACATAATCCTAGAGCTCCACCATGTTTCTTTTCATGTAGTCCAGGGAGGTGTGTCTCAGGTCATTCACACCCACATGGACAATGACAGAGTCATAATTGTACTTGTTGTGGAGTGACCTGAGTGCATGTGTTATGTGTCGGATTCTGGTACCTGACAGCTGACTGTTACCTTCTCCTTATTCAACCTAGTGAGTGGGACATCTGTGTGCCTCACTATTGAGTCACCTATGATTAGTGTATTGGGCAAGGTGTTTAGCCTTAGGGGCTTAGGTTGAGAGGCACATTGTGTAGGTGAGCTATGTGTCCTGTGGTTTGTGCTGTGGTATGGTGGTCGAGTACATTTCTGTCTTGGAGGTCTATGCTGTTTGGGTAAATTTCTATTGAGAGCCTCCGTGAAGGTGGGTGTGTGGTTTGTGTTTTTATGTGAGAGCTGTGATAGTGGGTGTTCTGGTGGGCTATGTGTTCCATGTGGTGTATATGTTGACCTTCTCCTCTTGACCAGTTAGTCCAGTTTTGGCTGGAGAGTGCATAGCTTCAAAGTTGGTGATATAAGTGCATCTCTCATAAGTCTGAGTGTTGGAATGTAAGAGGAGAGGGTTGTCTGTGTACATGAAGCAGTTGCTGCTCTGCCTCAGAATGCCCAAGTGCACCAGGTTAATAGGAGAAAGCACAGGAGCTGACCATTAATCATGCCAGGTGGGGTGATCATAACTACTAAGTATTGAAGCTATTTCCGTGAAGAATGACTAGTACTGATGGCACTTAGGTGTGCTACAATAATTGCTACAAAAACCTGTTGAAGTGCAAGAGAGAAAGAACTAGCAATATCTAAGGGAAAAACTGAAGAGCAGACTTTCTGGCAGCAAAAGTACTGAGACACCAGGGTTGCAGTGTTTGGGGGGAGGCAACACATGGCTGTATTGTAAATATGTGACATATTGCTAGATAGGGACTTTAGTTTGTTATGTTTCCAGATGTAGTTTCATGTCATAGACAAGAAATGGGCAGCAAACAGCAGTTGTTGTTGTCGTTCAGCTTTTCCTGGTTAGGGGTTGCCACAGCGGAACTCCAGTCTGCTAATGATTGTCAGTTGATTTTCACAAACGCTGAGGTGCCAGCTCAACGTTCAGCCTTCAACAAAGGCACGCCCATTTATGCATGTCTTTCGAACGCCCACCCAACCATGTGGAGGACATGCAGACTCCACTCAGAAGGTACTTCCCGCACTCCAGCCAGGAATCGAATGGGAGAACCTCTTGCTGTGAGGCAACAATGCTACCACTGCACAGTAAACAGCAGTAATGCATAATAAAATTTTATTTTCCATAGTGTGTTGAGCAGTGGGTTTGTGCATGCAAGATACACATTTTCAATACTTTTCATGTTTGCGCATAGTTAAGCAGTGTGCAAACGTGAGCCATATTGATAAAAGTCTGAGAGTTAGTATTGAGTCTATGAAACACACCTACTGCTTATATGACTCTGCAGCAGCAGGTATAAGTGCACTGACACATTTCGTTTTGAGCCCAGATAATACTGGGTTCAAATCCATGTGTATCTAATACTTTTAAATATGTTTAAATAAACATTGACAATGCAATGACATCAATTCTTTATAGTACATGTGTTGCTCTATGTTGGCATTGCACAGTGGAGTCAAGCAAGATTCATTAAGGTAACTACAGCATTTTGCCACTGCTCACTGTCGCAGCACATTGGTGTGCGGTGTGCACCTCTGCTCAAAATATAGCTCAAAACTTGAAGGGATCCATTGCTTTTTTTGCTACTTATGTGTGTTGTGTGCAATTCTATTTTTAACCAGATTAAAGAGTTAAAATGGGGTAGATAGGAAAATGGTTAAATGGGGAGCAAGCAGGGGGAAGAACAAAGGGAAAGCAGTACATAATGTGTAGGAGGGAGGTATGAAATAACCATAGCTATCCATTTCTTTAACAGTGTAAACTGAAAATATGTGCAGAATATTAACTGATTTTTTATTGTCACCTCCACTAAGAAGCGACAAAAAATGCAATCATGTTGTATAGTCAATTGGACCAAATCAAGTGTGGCAAGAAGACGTGTGCAAAATGGAACGCTATTTATGGGAGACTTTTTTACGTATTTTTTTATTTCAGAAAGGGAGGAATGTTGAGGAAGGGACATAGGTATGTCTGGGTCAGGTAATTTGGGTAGGTGAGGAAGCAACTGCAAACATACAAGATAAACAAGACAAGAGACAGGGACTGTGATGGACACAAAAGGTTGGGGGAAACCATGACTGGGGTGAGGGAAGAGACAATGCAGGCTCATGCCTGTCAACCTTGGAGACAGTAAGAATCAAGTCCTTACCCACTAGCCTGTCATCACTGCCACCTTACTCAACTGGTGGCTGTAGTACTTGACCAAGGGCGCCCGCAGGCAGGTGCAAGGGGGTGCACTTGCACCCCCCTGGAATCGGCTGACTAGTAGATCATTGCAAACAAAATTTATTCGGGAACGGAAGATGGGACCCGTACAGGTAGTGTGTGTGTGTGTGTGTGTGTGTAAAATGCCCCAGGTGTACATGGTGGTGGGTAGAGAATAAGGCTTGAACCCTGTACCTTGGGCCCAAGTGGCAAGAGCCTGAATTCCCTACCCACCACCATTTGTAAAAATATTGCAGGATTTTCCCTCATACCTTTTCTGTTCCTCATAAAATCTGTGGTTTCTGCATTTGTGTCCTTGTTGCCTGACAGCTAAATGTTATTATCTGGTTTTATTCTTGGCTGTCTGGAGTGTTTCTCCCTGGGCCTCTGCTAAAAAAAATTAGCTGTTTTTTTTCAAAGTCAGACTTTCCTGGTTAATAAATGTAAATGGACACATTTTAATATCGGACTTTATATTCTTCAGAAAGTGTATGGTAACAAAAGCAAGCTTTTATTCTAGCAATTTTCTAAGTGTACAAGATGGATATTTGAAATGTATCCCTGTGTTTGGGACTGTATTCCCCCCATTATTGGCTTCATCCAGGCTTTGTGCTAGGGTTGAGAGTTATGGTAAGAATTGAATTCACTGAATATGTTTGGGGGCTGTATTCACCCAGTATTGGCTTCATCCAGGTATTTATTGGCTTCATCCAGGTATTTATTGGCTTCATCCAGGTTTTTTGCTAATGGTGAGAGCTATGGTAAGAACTGATTTCACTGAAACTGTTTGTGGGCTATATTCTCTCATTACTGGGTTTGTCCAGGTGTTATTTGCTAAGAGGTTGAGAGGTATGGTGAGAACTGAATTCACTGAATGTTTGGTGGTTGTAGTCACCCATTATTGGCTTTGTTCAGGTCTTTTGTGCTAAGAGGTTGACGGCTGTGCTATGGTGAGAACTGAATTCACTAAATGGTAAAGTTTCAGTCTTCCTCTTTCACAAAACAGCTGATTTGGTGTAGTGGTATGTTGCTTTGACTGTTTTGCACGGGGTCCCTGGGTTCAAGACGTGGCAGTGAAATGTATGGTGGTAATGCAGCATTTTATTCTTCTAGCAACTTTCAAACATTATGCAAGCAATGTTTAAAATGTGTCCCTGTTGTTTGGCCTTTTGCCCCCCCCCCCCAATAAATTTCGGCTTTTTCCAGATTTCTTGTGCTGCAAAGTTCAGAGATGCAGCTGAGTGTAGAGTAGATTTTACAAGGAGCTGAGAGCTGCAGGGGAGCAAAAGTTTAGTGCTGATTATGTTTAGTCTGCTTGCATCAATAGCACAACAGATAGTGTACTTGCTTTAGATGCTGAAGGCTGTGGGTTCTACTCCCACAGTAGATAAATGCATTGCTGATGCTGTATTGTGTTGTAAAGGGGGTGGATGCTGCAGTCCTTTTGGCAAAGATGCCTAGTAACTATGAACCTGTTAACAGTTTGCTATCCATTCTCTATTGCGGTATTACTAGCTTTTCATTTTTTTACTGCATGCAACAAAGGCAATTTATTCTTCAAGGGTAACAGGCACTTTATTTGTAGATTAAACAATGACATATAAAGTGTTTGCTAGCAGCAACCTCTATTAGTTACAAATTTCTTCAATATGGATTTTACTACAGAGATTGTGTATATTATTTACTGATACTGGTGGACTTGAGTAGACTTTTTATGATGGAAATGTTCTGAATTGGGCAATTTTGTCATTGGTGGATGCTTTTTGTTTCTTTGTTTACTGGAAAAATTTTCAAAACAATAAATTTAAAATGCCCTTTAACAACTGTACTGTATTGTGCAAGGAATATAATGTAATACAGTCAGGAAGGTGTATCAAAGAGCATGTGTATGTTACGTTCGAGGGGCCTATGATTTTGAAGACAGCCCAGAGTTAATATTTGCAATTGGCAAAATGTATTTTCTCTGAAAGTAGGTTTCAGTGCTGTTTCAATGCATGTGAGTTTCAAGGGCAGAGAAGTATTAATGTTAGTCTATTTTCATTGAGACTGCATTGCTTTAACAGATATGTATTGGGGTTTGTGCTGTAAAATGCAAAATAAAACTTTCAAATGAAATCCTAAATCATCGCAGAAGTAAAGCAGTATGCACATTAGTGTTTATGGTAAATGGGGCATAATAACCAAGGAATGGGACATTGGAATGGCTGCAGGGGGGGAGGCTCCATTTGACCATGATTTTGTGAGGGGGGGGGTAGCAAACTCAGACAGCCCGGTTGAGCTATACCTCTCAGTTGTCCATATCTTTGCAGAATTAATAGATATTTGCTGCTTATTTTTGGTTTGTTTCTCATAAAATTTGTGGTTTTCTAGCAAATCATTTAGGAATGAAGCCATTAAATGACAGACATTGAGTTTCAGATGTCATAACCTTCAGAAAATGCATGCTAATGCAAGACTGTCTAAGTTTATACAAGAGCAATTTTTAGTAGTGTTTGTATGTTCCCCAATATATTGGGCCTTGTTCAGATTTCCTGCATTAAGAGGTTGAGAGGTATGTGCAAATCACTTTGTAGATTAGGAATATCCAAACATCTCAATTGTCCCCAATTCTGGCTCAAAATGTTGCTCTCCCTAATAATCCCTTCTCCAAAATGGCAATTTTGGAAGAAAATGTGGAGGGTTTACAATTATAACTGTAATGATCAGTTATAGATTACCTTTATTTCAGAAATGCATGTGGATGCTCTTATTTTGTTAGCTGCTTCAAGTTAACTGTTAATATTAAAAGGTGTCCCTTTTTGACAGGTATTTTGCATCACAGTTTGGTCTGTTTTTCATAAAATTGTGGTTTCTGGCAAATTAGTGGCAAGTCATTAAAGATTGAAGTTAGAAAATAATGGCAGACATTTGAGTTTCAGATTTTATACCCTTCAGAAAATTTGTACTAATGCAAGATCTACCTGTTCTATTAAGTTAATAAGAGAAATATTTAAAAATTGGCCTTATTTTTGGGCCTGTGTCCCACTTCTAGTTCTATGTATGGCTTTGTCCAGATTTCTTGCTCTGAAGTTGAGAGGTAGGAGTGTCAGAGCCATCACTATCAGCCAGAGACATTTCAAATTATGACATACTTATTGCACCCCAGCCCCCATTGTAGTGGCTCGGGATGTGTCCAAGGAAGGCAAGAAGCAGTTATGCAGTAAGTGTGCAGAGTATTCCCGCATCCAAGGTAGATCACAAATATGACCGTGGCTTTTCATCTGTCCTTGATTTTGCAAAATGTTCTGGTTTTCTATCAGATTTTTATACTGTTGATTTATGCTTCTTATTATTCAGGAACTGCATGCTATCACAGTGTCCTGTTGCTCTGTTTAAGTAGCCATGGTTTAATGAACATCAGGTAAGCTTGTGACATTGCAAGATGCAAGTAAGCTTTAGTAAGCATATTGTTAAAGAATTGCCAGCATTGAAAGCCTTTTCGTTGTTGCCATGCAGAGAATATTTACATAGCTAGATAATGTATAAGCCTTGGGTATTGAAATGCATATGACAGTATTTGTAATAAAAGTACAGGATTACAGTATTTTCAGAAGCTCATTACATTTTATTGGAGACCAGTGTCTTATAGCAGTGTCTGTGTGTTAGTACACTTGTAGTTGGGTGACTTTAATGGTATATGGTAAATAAGCATTGCTACCTTACTTAAAAGCCAAGCCCTGCAACAACTAGCTCCACAATGAAGTCAAAACACAATAGCTCTGGTGGGTAAATGTACTCTGTAGTAATCAAAAAGGCAAATGTTTGAAATGACTACAGCTTATGTGCAAACACAATAGGTAGTGATGAAACAATGCTCTGCTAAAAATGCTTTAATGCTCCACATTGCTGAGCTGCAATCACTAGCTACCAGGATTTCACCCACTTCAGATCAAGCACGGTGCCGTTCAGTGCAACCTTCCCAGAACTAATTCAAGTCTGACCAGAATTATTTGGTGTGTGTATAAGAGGGAGGTAGCATACCCTCAGCTGTCCAGATTTTTGCCCCATATTCCTCTTAAAAAGGATTGAAGTTGCTAAATGAGACATTTCGGTTTTAGATGTCATGTCATTTAGAAAAATGCATACTAACACAAATCCTGTTACTCTTGCAATTTTCTGAGAGCCATATTTATAATTTGTCCCTATTTATTTTAGGCTTTGTCAAGATTTCTTGCACTAAGGGTGAGGCCTTGAGGGGTGTGGTATCTTTGTAAGAGAGAGAGAAAGTGAAATGCCCAAGTTAGAGTTAGCAGGTGGAATTTTCAAGTGCATTTTCAAGGAACTGTGAGTTTTAAGGGAAGCGAAGTTCACTGCTGCTCATGCCAAGTCTATTTACAATGTGCAACCATTTTGTTTAGCAAATGGTATCTCTATTGTGGTATAAAGTTTTAAAGCTATGTTAGTAGCACCACAAGTAGAATACTTGCATCTTAATGTAAAGGCTTGAGCTTCTATTCCTACAGCATATACATTTGTATGCTGCAGTCCTCAGGATGTCCTCCTTTGGATGAGATGCCTAATAACTATGAACCTGTTTTTCAGCTTGTCATCCATTTTCTATTGCAATATACCAGCTTACCATTTTTAATTTAACATAGGCAATTTATTCTTTGACGGCAGCAGGCACTGAATTTGTAGATGAAACACTGAAATGTACAAGTGTTGCTGTGTAATACAAGGGATATAATTCAATTATATATTATAATTAATACAATCAGGTAAATCAAATAACTTTTCATGGCCCTAACAGTGTGCAAGGAGCCTATTGCTTGAAAACAGTTCAAAGGTAAATAACCTGCCACTGGCCAGATGCATTTTCTTTGAATGTGGGTTTCAATGCCGTTTCATTGAATGTGAGTTTCAAAAGTAGAGAAGCTTTAATGCCAAGTCTGTTTTCATTGTAAGACTATTGCTTTGTTTAGGTTTAGTAAATGTCTCAGTGTTTGGGCTATAATGTTTGAAATAAAAGTTGTAAATTAAATCCAACTGCCTGTAATCATTGTAGAACTAAAGCATAACACAGTATGCACACAGATTTGAACAGTGTCTACAGTAAATGGGGAGAAATAGCCAAGTAATGGGACACTGGAATGGCTGTGTGGGCGGGGCTTGGGGTGGGTGGACTTGGGCGGGGCTGTGTTGGCAGGGGGCGGGGTGAGCTATGTGGGTGGGGCTCTGGGTTTGCACCCCCCTGCAAAAAATCCTGCGGGCTCCCTTGTACTTGACGTCTCCTCCTCCTACAGACCATGAAGGAGAGCATTGTCTCCATCCAGTATAGGCATACACCAATGGTGTGGTGCATGACCATAAGCACCATCTCTGTCAACTCGCTGCAGGTGATGCCTCCACCACTGCTCCCAGATGGTACCACTGCACTAGCCTCCAGGACAATACTACCTGAGGGTGCAGGTAGTACAGGGACAGCAGTGCTGCCATGTTGGCTGCCAGACATGCTGGGCATCAGTGATGGAGCTGGTGGAGTGGGGGAAGGCTGAACCACTGGGGCTGGCCTGTCTCACTGTGCTGTGAAGCACTTAGTGGTTTGGTTCACAAGGATGACATGAAGACATTTTGATGACACATAACAGAAAAAGAGAGATAAGGGTTGGGGTGAAAGGAAAAAAAGAGATAAAA
Organism: Protopterus annectens; assembly: GCF_019279795.1. Lineage (NCBI taxonomy): Eukaryota > Metazoa > Chordata > Ceratodontiformes > Protopteridae > Protopterus > Protopterus annectens. Next base: position 287,701,464 of record NC_056748.1, on the reverse strand, counting down.
TTAGTACCATCATATGTGACATACAATGCATTAACACAATTTTACAACTCTTTTAGCTGAAGTATTCCATTTAAGTATACATCCTGACAGATACACACTATACTACAGACTGCTGAAAGTAATCCTTGAAATGTGCATATATTGCACATATGCGTGTTTCAATTATAAAGATTACAGTTTACAGCAGGACATTTGTGCAACTGGTATAGAGATTTTAATTTAATGTAAATGTTAGTGAAGAAATAACAGTATGGTATTGTTGTGAATAGTGGTATTTGAACCGATAACCTCTGACTACAGTCTAATGTTGGATTCTTACAATTGGTTTGTGCTACAGACTAATGCATGCATACTTGCTTTTACATTTGAGATCTGTGTGCTCAGTTTGATATAACTCTATAAAATACCAAAAAAGGCTATCTTTAACTTTTAATGCTACAATAACATTTCTTTTCTGCTGCATGCATACCACTTGCTTCCCTCAGTGTCTCAAATCGAACAGCATGAGCTTGCCTACTGAAGTCATGATCCCTGGCAGCTGGGGAAAGAAAAAAAATAACATAAGAGCATTATACATACAAGTCTTGCATGTTAAGCTTTCTAAGTCTTACAAGGACTTTCTTAATTTCATGCTAACACAGATGTGAACTGTCTGCAGTCTCAAATTTCTCCATCCAACAGTTGAGACTATCCCTTTTTATCCTGTGACGGTCATTAAAATGATGCCTACATTACTCTCCAGTGTGTGGGATACCAGTGGCACTGGATACAGCCTATGCCAAACTATTCCATGCCTCATATTTGTACTGGGAGCCAGAATAGTGCACCTGCAGAAACCTTTGACTGTGGTGCTTTACCAGGAGTCCAATAAATATCCTGGACTCCTGGCCACCCATCTCTGTACCCTAAACCTGACACCTTCCCCTCTAATACCAATCATGCCAGCAGAACTAGAGCAATGGAGACTGATGCTTTCCCACCAATTCCAGTTATCACATTTACTAGAAGAATGCGAACTCATGCAATGCATTTGCATGATGTTAAGTGTAGAGCAACAGTGACAAGCAGAGATGGATTAAATAATTACAAATGGAAGGTTAATCTGATACTTGGCTTTCATTTGAGAGGTGTCTACTGATGTAACCTGGAAATAAATATTGAAAATTGGAAGCTGTTAGGTGAGTTGGGTTTGCAGAAATGCACTGGGGGCATAAATGTAATGACCTGACACATTTATTTTTACCTTTATACACTGAGAAAATTGATTTTTACACTGTGGAATTCAAACCTAGGCATAAGGGACAAAACATTTTCTTCCACAGTGTTGATTTTCTATCTTTTCCACAGAAAAAGTGCCGCTCAGGTTCATAGGATAGTACTAGGCTAACTGCCCCTGCAGGCCTCTTTAAGCGTAGTCAATTACCCCATGTGAGAATCAAACCCTGCACTTTGTGTCTGTAAGGTAAACACCTTAACCATTATGCCACCTCCCACCCTCACACATAGTCAGGAATCATACATAAATACAGGTGACAGTACGAGCTGTTACACACGTATGTGTGTGATCTGACAAGGTTATTGGACACAGATCCAGTGGTATATGAGCTCTAGGTAATTGTGAAGCCCATGCAAGTCCAGATAGCAGACTTATACTTACAGAACTATAGTACACAGTATACCCTCAGCCATACATTAGAAAACATAATAATGGTGTCTCATCCCTCATACATATAGTTCATATCAGCTCCACTATCTAAAGTGTTGTGGAAGAACAGAAAAGTTTATGGAACATGCTGTATTACAACCCTGGACCATGTGTGTTGCAGTCTTACACTTACACCTGTTGCCACAAGACTACTAAAATAACACTTGTCTATTTTTCAGTTCATAGTTATAAACTGTACTGTCACAACAGTAAGAAAAAAGGTTGCACAACCTGCACTAGAACCCAAGACCATATGTATTCCAGCCCTACACTTTATACCTGCTGCCACAGGACTAGTTACATGGCATTTCCTAATTTACTTATCATTCTTAAGGTCTCTGTGTTAACTGCCATGCAACACCACTTAGCGGGTTTGCTCAGTGCCCAACAAAATTAATTGAATGTATCTGGTTTCAATTATTGGCTGTCTGGGTCATGTCTGCTTCCTGGGTGGGCCAGTTGTCTAGTTAGCACACTGCTGAATGTCATGCAAACAAGACAAGCGCATCTAAACCTGACATTCATTTCCTCCATTTCCTGTGATTCAGCTAAGTTGCACATTGCACAAACATTGCCCCCCCCCCAAAGAAAACAAAAAAAAGGGACAAGTAGTTGCAATGAGGAAAATCAGTCTATGACATACACACTAAAACTTGTTGGTTCACATGAGATATTTTTACATAGATCTCGATTTGAGCTCTCACTGCAATGAACCTTTAGAACACAGGAAGGGTGCCTTATCCCTCTTTGCACACAAACAGCTTTGCAGCAAGGAACTGAAATCATTCTTCATGCAACCAACTACAACATCATCTACAGTAATATGCCAACATATAACTGCTGTTTGTACATTATTTTTGGATGTAGTACACTAAATGAGCACACAACCAGATATGACTATTGCTTGCAGATATACAGCTGTCTTACCTTTCTGTGTTTGTTTGTCATTCTTCTCTTATCTGGCCAGTATTCTGAGACATGCAGTCTGTAAGCCATTCTATATCACTGACCTTAAAATGTGTGAGGATATTAAATGGCAATATTATCATATGCAGTTGCCAACAAATGAAGGGGAGGTTGGATGTTAATGACCAGAACCTGTGAATTGTGTGCTACTTACTTACATTTCCAGCCTTACATCTAACATTTTATAAGTTTAACCTGACACACCCACTAGATATAGGGCAGCCTGCAGTGTTGTGTTTTCCTTCTCCCAACCAGTAATCATTCACAGCTGCAATCCATTAAAAATAAACACTGAGGGAGTGTCTGCACTATATTTACATCTGATACACAGAGCCTAGTATTTGGGATTCAGCAATTCTAATGAATTCACATTTGATTTGCATCTTTACAGTGCTAACATCCCTGAATCTACACCATAAACAGGCAACCATGTAGCTGGGGAAACTGAAGGTGAGGAGACGTGTTTATGTGGAGAATGCAGAAAAGAGGCTATTACTTTGGGATACATCTGCACAAAGGATTATTGAACTTGAGAAAGTGTGCTTGTATTTTGTCAGTTTCATAATGCATATGCTGGAATGTAAATAAGAAAAAAATCTGCAAAGGGTTTTACACTTTTATCTGTATGCATTAGTTAGAAGTGTATTGATGTCATGGGCATGTTTGTCAGGGCATTTCAAAGGTATACATGATTGACAATACCTTAAAATGGAATGTTCTGTGTTAAATCTGTATACATGTTTCAGGGACAGCTCAGGTGATAGCACTATTAGCATTTCAAAGAAGGTTTGTTAGCAAAATGTGTCATTTGTCTGTTCTTTTGAGGGGGAAGCAAAGCTACATTTTTGTCATGGCGCAAACAAGGATATGTTGCTATTGTTACTCACCTTTTTTGCATCCAGCCTGCTGTTTGTATTTCAGATCTCTAGACTGTTTTATGCTTCTCCAGTGGGTAATACTGAGATGTTACCTTTTTTTCTGTTTTATCTGCAAACAGTTATTTTGTAGTTGTGTGATACTTATGTGTATTATCCTACTGTTGTCTTTTAGGACATCTAGGACTATGCCACCCAGGTATCTTAATCCTTGAAGATCACCCTACACTGACATTGGAAACCAGGTCATTGTTGATGCTTTTAGGCAACATGGTACTTTCCTGTTTGAAAGTGGATGGGGAGATATGTCACACAGAATGTAGAGCTAGCAGTAGATTGTTGATGATGTTAATGCTGTTGGTGGCCACAGCAGAACATATGAGCAGGTACGTCATAGGTCCACTGACATGATCTCATCTGCAAGTAGGAGAGCAGCTGCAGTGGGCTGTGATCGGCTAGGTACCAGGAGGCCTGCTACAGAGCCACCACTAACACCAAATGAAGAGTTCCTGTCCACTGTCAAGGATTCAAACAGCTCCTAGGAAAGAGCAGAACAGCATGTCCTTGACATCAGTGTTATTCTTTTAGGGACAGCAAGCATGTCCCAAGAAGAGCTTCCAGGTGGGCTTTTGCATTTCAGTTGTTGAATACTGTTGTATTGTGAGACGATTTAAATGAATACATTACTTCTGTTTCACAAGAAATTTTGATTTGGGGAGATTGAAGATTGCTGCAGTTAACAACGCATTCTGATTGATTATCTTAGGCTGGAGTTGCGATCCAAGTTCTTGTTGAAAGTACACATAATGGACATGTAAAGGGGTAAAATTATTACCCCAGTGTTACTGCTAATTATGATGATGTTGTACTTGCCTTTTGCTTAACTTTTTCCAGGACCATCTGGAATGCAGAGGATCCTTTCATCTGCAGATGGTAAGCCAAACATTTATGTGTCAGTACTGATGAGGAATTCAAAGAAATATTTTAGTGTGTGATGTTGATACCAGGGCCATTGTGTGTATTGCTGTACTGTGTAATAGTGGCAGCACTGTTATTTTGTTAGCATATATTGGAGTAGAGTAGTTTAGGTATTAATTTTTCCTGTGTTTGTTGCTTATTATCATAGGTGATCCTGACAGCCCTTATAGTTGACCCAGTAGTCAGGGACGTAGGGACACACATAGATAGTAATCTAGCCTTTGATCATCATGTGTCTACAGTGGTGAGGAAATCATTCTAAGTTGTGCAACTTATACACAAAGATATGGCATCTAAGTCCAAGGAGGTCATTGTTCCACTATATTCGGCATTCATCAGACCTATCATTGAGCACAATGCCCCCTTCGATATGTACCTAACCAGGCGTATCCAACAACTGGAATGTCCACAGAGGTTCCTCACTAAAAGAATACAGGGCATAAGTAATATGTCCTATGCAGACCGCATCAAGGTCCTATCCTTGTATTCTGTCTCCTACAGGCTTTTGAGGGGAGATCTATGCCTGGCATACAGGATATTTTCAGACCCCACTCTGATGGACCTCCTGCATATCCACAAAGTAAACAGTACCATAATTACCCATTCTAAAGACTTAAACCTTGCCTGTGATATAAACAGGACCTGCTGGAGATATAGGTATGCATCCCAGAGGCTACCCCATCTACGGAACAGGCTCACCATCCATGTGAAGCAGAGTTCCTCCCTAATCCAATTCAAGTGCAACTTGGACAATAGGATGGGAAACTGGAAATTCATCCCTGATTTGACACCTATGTCTCTGATGCAAACAGGTAACAGGTTCATCTCTCAGGCCCATGCTTACACTTATCAAGGTTATCAGAACTCATCACATATTTGGGACATATGGCTAGGCTTAAAATGGTCCTTGTGGTCATTAGCCTAGTAAACACCTATGAACCTATAAGTGTGGGACTTCTACCACCGGATGTGAGAGTATCAGTAGACTCTGCTGATGATGGTGGATAAACAGAGGCATAGATGAGGGGTGCAGAGGTTGAATCTGACACTGAGGTTGACATACAGCCATTCCTTCTAATTCCATTGGACACAGCCTACCTATTCCAGTGAGTCCACAGATATTGGACAGGTGAAGTGCGAGACAATTGATAAGGGAAGTACGGTTATTATAACTTCAGTGCCTGTTAACTCTGGCCTTAGCCAAAGTGTGTGCAAGAAGGTGTCACGCAAGAGGGTTGTTAGGGGTGCTCGGAGGAGGTCTTCTGTTCATCTTCCACCTGATCTGGGTGTCACATCCCATGCCACTCAACATATGTTTAGGGACATCATGGAGGCAGAGGCACATTCCCATATGTGCTCTGCTTAGGGTTGTAGATGTGGCACAAGCTAACATACGTGACTGCCTTCACCTTGTTGCTGATTCAGTGGATCAGATGAATGACACGTTACAATGAGCTGTGTCTGTGATGGAAAGTCTGCTGAGAGAGGGACAGCATCCTCGTGGGCATTGATCAGTCACATATTCTGCTATTAGCCAATGAGTCCATGCCCGATCATGCTCCCATAGTGGCAATACTTCCACTGCTCCATTAGTGGTCGAGCTGCCCACACCCAGACAAGGCAGGCCATGGGGTTATGGTCCTGGGTGTCTTCATGAGGAGATCTAGTCCAGCAGACATCAGTCACATTCAAGTCACAACAGTGCATTTGACCATGGGCATGGATGTGCCAGTGCAACTCCTGGCAGAGCTAGTTCTCATGGCTGGGGATGACAACAATGACCTGCCACCTCTACCATGCACATCTCACACCTGTCTGACATACCAAGATGTAGAGCTAGCACAGTGCTTGGCTGTGCTCATGCAGACACTCACACACCACTTTCACCTAGCAGACCCCTACAGATACACAGACAAAAAAATTACCCCAGTGTTACTGCTAATTGTGATGACATTGTACTTGCCTTTTGCTTAACTTTTTCCAGGACCATCTGGAATGCAGAGGATCCTCTCATCTGCAGATGGTAAGCCAAACATTTATATGTCATTACAGATGAGGAATTCAAAGAATTACATGGTTCAGCCATGCAGCTTAAAACTCATTTTGTCTCACTGGCCATTTCTTGGTTTAGCCAAATGTCTGCCTGCTTCTTTCTTGCTCGCACATACTCACCAACCTTTTGTGTCAGTCTAAGCTTCCTGCCCCTCCAACACACTGTGTAAGTAATGATAACTGTGCCATATCCCTATCTGATGCTCAGAGTGCATAACTGACTTAGTGCTTAGTATATCTGCATTTGTGATACTGAACTGGTAATTGTACCTTTGACTTATATTGGTCTTAGAAAGTTAGACAGCTGATAGTATCAACATTTTCCATCTTTATTTTAATGTTCTTGTGAGGGTTGTGAAGTCTGAATCTGCAATGTGTAAAGAGAGAAGTTTGAATGTAATGATAATGATTTTCCAGTACAAATGTATGGTGCTAAACTAAGGGCATGTAGTGACCATCACTACTTTTGAGGGTACAGCTGTGTGAATCTTTGATGCCTGAGGCCTATGACTTAATAATGGACAAATATAAGTCTCTGCTGTCACATTAAGGTCATTTCTGTACAAATCTCCCACCTTTTACTTGCTTACACTACCAAGTACAGAAATGCAAGGATATGCCACTCATTTATATTATTACACAATACACTCCAGGTTCAACACTTACCTTATAAATCCAGCAGATGCAACAGTTTTAATTCAGGGTTGACTCTGTCTGATGCAAGCAGTACACAGCCAATACATGGGAAAGTTAATGTTATGAGAGTTGCCTGGCATCAATGTTAGTATATGTATGCAAGTAGGAGGAAGGTTTTAGTCCCTTAGGTGGTGAGTGAGTGTGCTATGCATTGCCTCTTAGCCAATGCAAGGGCATATTGAGCAAGCATATGTCTGCCTACCCTCACAGCAGCTGCTGGTTTCCCTCTGACTCCTCATCTGCATGTGGCTGTGGTGACCTTGGCATTGGTGGTGGGATGTGTATTCCTACCCCTTGTTGATCCTGCTGAAGCTGTTTTCTCAGGATGATGTTGTGTAGCATGGCACATGCTGTGAATATTTCAGTACATGTCCATGAACTGTACTACAGGGCTCCTCCAGCTGTATCTAGGTACCATAACCACAGCTTCAGCAGCCTAAACACACACTGTAGGATATTTCAGGTTTGAGGGTGTGCCTCATTATGGTGTTCTGCAGCAGGTGTGTGTTCATTTCTGATGGGTATCATCAGCCATGGTTCTAGTGCATAGCCTGCATCCCCCAGTAAATGACACTGTAGAATATGCCCCTAGTGAACACCTGATACAGTTGGTTGGTGTGTCAAATATGTGAGTCATGGTAGCTGCTAGGGTTGCCAGCATACACATTCAAGATGATTCCCCTGGCATTGCACATGACTTGGCAGTTAATAGAGTGGAAGCCCTACTATTTATGTAGATCCTTTCCTGTCCCCTGGATGGTGCCTTAATTTCTATACATGTGCAATCTATGGCACTTAATACTTCAGTGTAGTGTGCTATAGGGTAGAAGTCCTGCATATTTCTGGCCCTATCCTCAGGATTATGGGGAAAATATATGTGGCCACTGGCATGTTGGAGCATAGCATTCAAGAATTGATGGGGGATCCTGGATGGTGATGCCTGTGACACCCGCAGCATGTCCCCTGTTGATCTATAAAAAGTGCCCGTAGCTACAATTTTAAGTGATACATATACCTTTGTCTCCACTGGGATGGGCTACCCTCGGTTTGCTCTGGCTCTGAGTTGAGGACAACAGAAGTTGCAGAGTTCCTGTAGTATGTCTCTATCCTCACTGTAGTGCTCTACAGTTTCCATGTAATGTAGGTTAAGTTAAACAGGGTCTGAAAAATATTCTCCTTCTTGGCATTGGTCTATTAGCAGCAGCAGCAGCAGCATACACTTTGGCCTGTTGCACATACACATGAATTAAAGCAGCAGCTGCCCCTAACATTGTTCCTGTGTAGACTCCTATCTGTGGGTATATTCCAATAGGTTTTAAAATTTGCAGGGAAAACCAGGAGTGAGTCTACACGGTTGTTTTATAGCTTGTTGAATAGCTCCTCCATCTTGGATTGGTTGATTAGCATACAATTCAGCTGCTTATGTTGTAATTAACATGCCACTGTGTTTACCTTGTTTGCTCGGCTATGTGCGCCACTTACTGAATCCAAAATGGTGCACTGCCACGACTTGCACATGGTATAAATGGACTGTGTAGGCTTTACTGAATCTGGCTATATATATATATATATATATATATATATATATGTATGTATACACACACACACACACACACACACACACACACACACACACACACACACACACACTCACACGCACACGCACACACACACACACACACACACACACACACACACACACACACACACACACACACACACATACACACACACACACACACACACACACACACACACATATATATGCATCAAATCATCGATCTAATGTGCATAAAACATGGTTCGATTTTTAATTACTCAAATATCTATTTATATTGTTTGTACTTTTGATTGTTATTGCTGCCCATTGAATTTCACCCTGTGTTCCTTATTGTTATATATAAATGTTTCAGGACTGCTGCCTCTCAAAGTTAGAGCAAAAAGCACAATAAAAAAAAATCCTTACCTTCAACATTATGAGATGAAATGTTCGTTGTCCTCAGAATTTTGATAACATTGCATATAACTTTATATACATACATATATACATACCCACACATACACCCACACACACAAAGAATATGCTGAGGACAAAAACTTTTTCTGTAAGTAATATTAGTGTACAAAGGTAGCAGCATTATATGTAAAACAGAATTGTTACAACAGGTAATTTTTCTTGGACTTTCTCTTAATTAATGTTTCAAAACCTGCATTCACATAGCACTTGATTACATCCCCCAGTGATGTATATAGCTCCTGATTACATCTTCAACAGACACGCACATAGTACCTGATTACATCCTCCCAGCAAAGCACATAGTACATGATTACATCCCATTAGCAATGCACACAGCACCTGATTACACCCTCAGCAATGCAGATATTACCTGATTACAGCCCTCTCATCAATGCACATGACTTCTGATTATATCCCCCAGTAATGCACATAGCACCTGATTATATCCCCCAGTAATTCACACAGCACCTAATTACATCCCCCCAGCAATGCACAAAGTACCTGATTACATCCACAGCAAAGCACATAGCAGCTGATTACGTACCCCCAGTAAAGCACACAGCACCTGATTACATACCCCCAGTAAAGCACATAGCACCTGATTGCATCCTCCTCAGCAGTGCAAATAGCACTTCTCTCTTATGTCTCTGTCTATATATAGGCAAACATTGGCTACATGCATTCTGATTAAATGAAGCAGAACTACAAGTTGATGAAGTGCAGATTGAGACACTATATATATATATATATTGTCTCAATCTGCACTTCATCAATTTGTAGTTTTGATTAATTTAATCAGAATGCATGTAGTCAATGTGTGCCTATCAGCACTATGTAGGTCTGTAAGTGAATGGCAATAAATTATTGTGCACCATTCATTTGTACTGTAAAGGTAAATTGACTGTGTTGGTGTGTCATTAAGGATCTATGCCAGATTATCAAAGTGCTGAAACTACAAAATTCATATGGCCAAGACCATATGATTAACATTTCAAAACTTTGAACATTTAAAAAAAATTATATTTTTTAAAATTTTGCAGGGGCAACCCCCCCTGCACCCCCACACCCCCCTGCTAATTAAATATACCAACTCTGAGATCACACTACATTGCAGAAAAGGGTAAATTTCCTGTTCCATGCTGTACTGCGATCTCCATTCAAAATCTTCAAAGTTTCAAAGCTTAAATAATGTGGTCCCAACCATATGACTTTCGAAGTTTTTAAACTTCTGTAGTCTGATAGGGACTTGTCATTAAATGGCATTAGATATTTGCATGTAATTCACACACAGTACAAACTACAGTCTTTTTCCAAATAACTGCTAGAAATACTGGGACCAACAGGAGTAAGACTGGGACAAAAATGAGTGAGTACTGTAATGTGGAAACTGAATTGCTGATACATTGGACTTGTATATACAAAATATTAGATCACCATTTCTTGGAATATTCCCTTTTCTGTAGTGTATTGGGAATTTCAGAGATGGTATATATGAGTTCAGGGGATGCAGTAGGGGCTTGCCATCCTGCAAAAAAAGATGTTTAAAGGAGAAGAGTTATATTCGATGTTCACGTTTCTCATGGATGTTCAGACTTTTTCTTTTTGGAATGTCAGGATGTCCTAACATTTCAGTAGGGAACCATTTGTCCAATATCAGGAGTCAGTGGGGTAAGGGATTTAGTTCTTTTCCTCTCTAATGTGTGACTTTGGAGTTAATATGATTAACTCCCCTGCAAAAGCACTTTTAGCATTTGTGCTGCTTTAATATGACTGATGAGTAACAAGATTTGTAATGACTGTCTTCCAGTAAATGGATTCATAATGTATGTATGTCTGTATATAGTATTTCTGACAGCAGATATTTCACAGTCTACTAATAAGAACAGCTACAATCAAAGAATGCCAAATGTGGTAACTGACTGGGTAGTAATGCCAAATAAACCAGATATACTGAAGTTTCAGCATTTGGACTGAGTTGTGTATGTGCACGTTCTTGAGGGCTAGGTTAGAGTAAAGACCAGGAAAGGAGATAAATATATTGTGATATGTGTGGGTACTGATATGTGTAATGTGTGTGTGTGTGTGTGTGTGTGTGTGTGTGTGTGTGTGTGTGTGTGTGTGTGTGTGTGTGTGTGTGTGTGTGTGTGTGTGCATGTATCGGTGGACATAGTACTCACTAACATGGGATAGCACTGCACCCCCCCCCCCCCGTGTGATCTCCTCCTTGGTAAGATTGGACCATAAATCAATGTTGTTCAATGTAATTATAAGACCAGATACCCCATCAAGCTCAAAAACACATAGAATTTTTCAGAGACAAATTACATCCTAAATGACGGTATAAGAAGTTTCAAAGCCCCATCAAACATAAATAACATGGACTCCTATTTAGAGGTGTATACCAATGCCCTGTATAAACACTTAAGCAGTTGTAAAGAATCAGCTGTACCTAACCAGATTAAAACCAGGACTTGCCAAAAAACAAGCCACCCTGGTGGATCCCTAGTATAAACAGGTTATACAGCAAGAAAAAGAAACTAATGTCCAAGAACAGGAGGGAACTGGCTCAGCAGAGGAAGAAATCCCTCTCTAGCTTAAACAAACAAATTAGAGATCTTGTCATGACCCCCAAAGCTAATTACAAAACAAAAATAGCCTCCCTAGCTAAGGATAATCACAAGCTATTCTTTAACTACATCTGAAATCTAAAAGGGAATACACAGCTATTCACTGAACTGGTTGTGGATGGCACTCCCCAAACTCAAATAGAGGTAATAGCCAACCTGCTGTTTGACAGATTTGGAGCAACCTTCACCCCCTTTCCCCTCCAGTCATCCCAAAAAGTATACCGGCCACCACTGCTCAGCCTATTATCTCAAGACAGCAGGTCATCTCGGTTAATGGGATGAGACAACATCTCAGGTTGCCTTTTAAACAACTTAAAACATGACTTAGCAGACCCACTTGGATCTCTGTTTAATCACAGCCCGAAACTGGCTATGTTCTGGCAGAATGGAGGACAGCAACAATAATCCCTCTGCATAAAGGGGAATGATCAACCCACCCTGGGAATTATAGACCCTTAAACTTGACTAGCCCCATTGGCAAGGCCATGGAAAGAATCATTATAGACCTTATTAACAAGGACATAAGTAATCTCCAAACTCTGGATCCAATCCAGCTCAGATTCATTAAAGGTAGATCATGCCTGTTAAACATGGTTGACTTCTTTAAGAAAGTCACCAAGGCCCCAGTGCATACTGCCTATATTGACCTAGCCAATCCATTTGACACAATCCCTAACTCAAGTATTATATATTCTCCTATTTGGGACTTAATCCTGACATTACCAGATGGTTAGTGAAGTGGCTCACCAACAGGACACATACTGTCAAACTGGGTGACTTCACCTCTAGCAAAAGGCCAGTCATCAGTAGCATACCACAGGGTTTTGTGCTGGGCCCTTACTGTTGGAATGTATTTCTCAGACATCCAGACAAACTTGGTGGCCTGTAGCTGACAAGATTCACTGATGATTGCAAATTACAAGCAATCATGGAGTCCCCCAATGATGTTAGTATACTGCAGTCAGGGTTAACACAGGCAAATGATTGCTGCCAAAGACATGGATTAAAGTTAATGCAAAAAAATGTATTATTCCCTTTGGGAAACCTGACACCCCTGCTGGGTACTCAGGTTGATAGCACTCTGAACTTTGACCACCACATATCCACAGTAGTAAGGAAATCCTTCTATGTGGCATATCTTATAAGTAAAGGCATTGCATCTAGATGTAAGGATGTTCTAATTCTTTTATACTCAGCTCTCATAAGACCGATAATTGGGTACAAATCTCCCTTTTACATGTACCTCATCAGACACCTGCAACAACTGGAGAGATTAGTAGCATTACATAATCATGGTAGATAAAAAACAGCTGTATACAGTTAAGCCTATGTAGATAGAACACAAAAGGAGATATGTACATGGTACATACTTTATAATGACACACCGTGATGATTAAATAGTTTATTTTACAAATAAAAGATACTGTTGCTACTTATAATTATAGCTGGAGAGACATTTTACTTGTATTCAAACTTTGTCTAAGTAAACCTTCCAAGGGCAACTTGACTTGATGAAGCATTAGGTTTTCTAGAAAAATAATTAACTCAGCACTACACCAGCGAGTACAACTTGAGGCAATGTTTTAAGTGGCTGAAAGGTACAGTAATAAGTCAAATAACAGAAAGCTGTTATCAGACCCATGAAGAATTTAATGTATCAAATGATGAAGCACATTTGCAAAAACTTGTTACATTTTATCTTGATGTATTTGATACATTTGATTCATTGCATTCTTTGTGGTTCTGATAATGGTTTCCTGCTATTTGTGGTATTGTGTATCGCTTTGGCCATTTGGATTTATTTGCTATCTGTCCATCTTTATTGGAGGTACAGTAATAAGTGTTAGGGCACAACTATGTGTATGCAATATCAATGAACAGTACTCCATACTCCCTGAAGCCACAGTATTAATATAAATTTGGCTATGCAGAATGGACCTAGAAAATACTTTTGCAGTATGTTACAGCATTTGTGAATTTGGGAATATGTGTTATTCATTAGTCTTTTCTCTTAGCTGTATAACAAATGGATTCCATGGAATACATAACCTGTTCTGAGCATTTTAAGGGAAGAATAGGACAGTAACAAAAAACTGACGCTTTAATTCCTTTATCATGTCTGGCTGTTAAATTGCTCTTTGCTGTTGTCATATAAATCTTTCTTCCCGCTCATTTACAGTATATACTTATTTTTTTATGACTTTGCGATATCAAAATGCAAAAACAGTCTGCTTGTGACAGGTCATTTCCACTGACTGCATGGATGGCCCTGCTATAGTAGCACCAGAAAACAGTATTTCAGTACATTGGGGAAGAAGTTATGATTAACGTACCAGTAAATGCAAAGTTACAGCACTGCAGAAGCTCACAGGCTTGCAATCCTGATTCTTTAATCAATACTTTTCAATCTGCTTCAGTGCAAGCAATATCTCTTCTCATGCCTTCAGGTCACTTTGCCCACTCATCAAAGTCGAGGATCATTTGGTCTGCTTCACAGCAAATGATTTTTCTGTTTCACTTTTAAGACAGTAATTGCCTCTAAATAGAATCTTTATTCATTTCCCACTTCAAAATGATGTAACTGATGGCCTTAAAAGTCCCGCACAAGAACAAAATTGATGCTTTGTAGTTGTCTTAAGCTGAAGGATAAACTTCAACACATTAAAACCACTTAAGAAAATTTTCCAGTTTAAAAAAAATGCTCAAACATATTGCTGTTTGCACCATTAAAGCATGCATATTCAATGTCATACATGTGTTTGGCTCACAGTTTTGAAAATTACAGTATCCCAACTACTAATTTGCAGGTTTTGTCAAAGATCTTACATTATTAATGCACTTTGAAATTATATAGGAACTGATGTATAGCAGTCTACCTATATTCAGTTATTTGTATTGTAGTTTAGGAGCAATTTGGGAACAAAAAAGGACACCAAAATATTAATTCTATTATTCAAGCAATTAACTTGCTTTTCAGTATGGAAATCTGAGGTGTAAAAAGATAAGATGAATTTCATACTGGTTATATAAATTTACTAATCTGAATGAAGAAAGCTGTAAAAAAATTGTACTTTAGCATTTTATGTCTATATAAACATTAAGTTGAATACTCCATGACCTAACATCTTTGCATTTTCTCACAAACTATGCTTTCAAACTTGGTATGCTTTTTTAATTATGGGTTATTGGCATCGCCTTGAGGACTGGTGAAACAAATTCATGTGCCCTGTACATCAATAAGGATTGATTGGGTCTCAAAAGACAATGTCCAGTATTTTTGGTAAATCTAACCTTGTAATAAAAGATATTCATTTAAAAAATTCACTTAATTCTATAAGTATTTGTACGTCAGTGATCCCTTCAAGTAGGGTTGCCAACTACATTTTCAGATTCCCAAAGTGGGACATTTTTTGTAGAAATGTGAAATTTTGCAGGACAAAACATACCCACAGCATTTTAGTTGCTTATGCAATTTCATATAATGTTTATCTGTTTCAGATACAAAATAGCTGTTTTATGCAACTATTAAAGATAACTTAAGAAATATATTTTGTCTTAAAATCTCAGGACATTTGCCATTTTTTATTTTTTTTCCCAGAACACAACTGCCCAAAGTGGGACTGTCCCTTGCAAAGAGGGAAAGGCAGTAACCTTACCTTCAAGTGGCCACATGTCCCTGGATTGATGCTTGCTGACATAAGGGCAAGGTGTTAGTTATATACCTAGTGACCTGAGTTCAGCAAACAAACAGTACTGGACTTCATGTCAAGGGCAATATGAATCAGTCGATGGTCAGCTCTATCATCATAAGGAGAGAGTGATGGACACTGCATGCTACTGACTTTTATAATAGACTGACAGATTAATACAGCCCTACAGGCTATGCATGCTTCATTGAATAGGTCATCCCTTGCAGTCTGCATGATTATGCAAGTGTTGAAGAGCGTGGTTATTCAGAATGCAGAAAAGTAGACTTAAGTGATAGAGAACCTAAAGATAGGCATGACAAATCGCAACAAATTCAGCCATGCCATTGAATGGTGGCCTCTCTGTTTCTGTGACTCACAAGACCATGGAAAGGTTAGTAGTTAGGAGCATTGAGCTAATCTAACAGGGAAGAAAACAAGAAGTAATGAAGTGAAAGAAGAAGATACCGTGACATCGATGAATAATGGGAAAGACAACGCAAATACCAAGGTGATGCTTTAGATAGTACAAATACCAAGGTGATGCTTTAGATAGAACAAATACCAAGGTGAAGCTTTAGATAGCACAAATACCAAGGTGAAGCTTTAGATAGCACAAATACCAAGGTGAAGCTTTAGATAGCACAAATACCAAGGTGATGCTTTAGATAGCACAAATACCAAGGTGATGCTTTAGATAGCACAAATACCAAGGTGAAGCTTTAGATAGTACAAATACCAAGGTGATGCTTTAGATAGCACAAATACCAAGGTGATGCTTTAGATAGCACAAATACCAAGTTGAAGCTTTAGATAGCACAAATACCAAGGTGATGCTTTAGATAGCACAAATACCAAGGTGATGCTTTAGATAGCACAAATACCGAGGTGATGCTTTAGATAGCACAAATACCGAGGTGATGCTTTAGATAGAACAAATACCGAGGTGAAGCTTTAGATAGCACAAATACCAAGGCAATGCTTTAGATAGCACAAATACCAAGGCGAAGCTTTAGATAGCACAAATACCAAGGTGAAGCTTTAGATAGCACAAATACCAAGGTGATGCTTTAGATAGCACAAATATCAAGACAATGCTTTAGATAGCACAAATACTAAGGCGATGCTTTAGATAGCACAAATACCAAGGTGATGCTTTAGATAGCACAAATACCAAGGTGATACTTTAGATAGCACAAATACCAAGGTGAAGCTTTAGATAGCACAAATACCAAGGTGATGCTTTAGATAGAACAAATACCAAGGTGAAGCTTTTGATAGCACAAATACCAAGGTGATGCTTTAGATATCACAAATACCAAGGTGAAGCTTTAGATAGCACAAATACCAAGGTGAAGCTTTAGATAGCACAAATACCAAAATGATGCTTTAGATAGCAAAAATACCAAGGTGAAGCTTTAGATAGCACAAATACCAAGGTGATGCTTTAGATAGCACAAATACCAAGGTGATGCTTTAGATAGAACAAATACCAAGGTGTAGCTTTAGATAGCACAAATACCAAGGTGATGCTTTAGATAGAACAAATACCAAGGTGAAGCTTTAGATAGCACAAATATCAAGGTGATGCTTTAGATAGCACAAATACCAAGGTGATGCTTTAGATAGCACAAATTCCAAGGTGATGCTTTAGATAGAACAAATACCAAGGTGAAGCTTTAGATAGCACAAATACCAAGGTGAAGCTTTAGATAGACTACAATTTTTCCAGTCCAGTGATACAAGATAAGAATAATAGTTTAGAGTAAAAAAATTATTTTAAGTGTAGTTTGCCTACTAATGCAATACTAGCATTTAAATACCAGTACACATTGAAAAGCAATCAGGATCGACTGATCACATCCTCATAACACTTTGTGCTTCCCCCTTCACCCCACCCTAGTTATGCTTATACATATATATATATATATATATATATATATATATATATATATATATATATATATATATATATATATATATTGATCTATGTCAGAAGATCGAGTTTTCAGAAACTCAAAATTCATATGATCAAGACCATATGACTGAGTTTATGAAAACTTGAACTTCAAAAAAACACAAAAATCTACCTTTTTTACATTTTTGTTGGAGGGCAAGCCCTCCTGCACCTCCCATGTGGCAGGCTGAGCCCACTATACCCCCTGCAAATTATATATACTAAGTCCGAGATCACACTACAGTGGTGAAAAGGGTAAATTTCCCAATCTTCACTGTACCATGATCTCCTTTCAAAAGCTTCAGGTTTTCAAAAACCTGATCATATAGTCTTGACCATGTGAATTTTGAGTTTGGATAGGGACCCATATATATAAATATATCTTCTTCTTCTTTCGGCTGCTCCCGTTAGGGGTCACCACAGCGGATCAACTGCTTCCATTTCTTCCTGTCCTCTGCATCTTGCTCTGTCACACCAACCACCTGCATGTCCTCTCTCACCACATCCATAAACCTTATCTTAGGCCTTCCTCTTTTCCTGTTACCTGGTAGCTTCATCCTTAGAATCTTTTTCCCAATATACTCAGCATACCCCCTCAGCACATGTCTAAACCAATGTAATCTTGCCTCTCTGGCTTTGTCTCCAAACCTTCCAACCTGGGCTGACCCTCTAATATACTTATTCCTAATCCTGTCCATCCTCGTCACACCCAGTGCAAATTTTAACATCTTCAGCTCTGCCACGTCAAGCTCTGACTCCTGCCTTTTTGTCAATGCCACTGTCTCCAACCCATATAACATAGCTGGTCTCAATACCCTCTTGTAGACCTTCCCTTTCACTCTTACTGGTACTCGTCTGTCACAAATCACTCCTGCCACTCTTCTCCACCCACTCCATCCTGCCTGTACTCTCTTCTTCACCTCTCTTCCACACTCACCATTACTTTGAACTGTTGATCCCAAGTACTTAAACTCATCCATCTTCGTTACCTCTACTCCCTGCATCCTCACCATTCCTCTATCCTCCCTCTCATTCACACAGATATATTCTGTCTTAGTCCTGCTGACCTTCAGTCCTCTTCTCTCTAGAGCATATCTCCACCTCTCCAGAGTCTCCTCCACCTGTTACACGTGAAAGAAAACAAAAGCTGGATAAACGCCTGGTATACACCTCAAGCGAAAAAAATGAAAAGACCAATGGTTAGACCACAGCTGAAGATAAAAATGGAATAATCCACGTCAGGAAATAAATCACTTGCAGCTTCACAGTAGTGCCCTTTATAAAACCAAAAGTTGTAACTGAGATGTAGCAGTCAAGGTAGGAAACGGTTCACTTGCAGTTTCACACCACTTTATTAAACAAGAGTAAGCGCTTTCGCGATCTAAGTCAGCTGATCGCTTCTTCAGACTCATAAAAACAGTTAAAACTTTGGTATTTAAAATATGGTTCAACCAATGAAAACACATATAGAACTATGACATAGACTAATTAAAATTTCATACATCAGTACATTAATTTGCCTTATATTCTGCATAAGATGAAATAAAATATACATATAACAGACACATTTTATGTAATAATCCATATTACTTAATGTTTTAGTGGTCTGGATTTTAAAAAAGGTTTCAAGGAAACAGCATTGTTCAATCCAGGAGACCTATCTGCCTGAAGTAGTAAAATCCATCTTTGTTCGGCTTCCTCTACCTTATTCCTTATATCACCTCCTCTCTTACTTTTATTTATTATTTCTAAAACCATGAAATCAAAAATATGTTTCCTATCTTCTTCTTCCACATGTTTTGCTAAAGCACTTGTGTCTTTTTTATTTCTTATATCTCTAAGGTGTTCAAGGATACGTTCCTTTAGACACCTATTGGTTTTGCCTATATAAAAGGCATGACAGACAGTGCAGAAGCTGAAATAAACCAAATTTTGTGTTCTGCAGTCAGCATAAAAATCTATATCAATTATAAATCCTAGTGTAGGATGTTTATATGTAGATTTATTATATAAATAGTCACATGCTGTACAATTTCTGCAAGGAAAAGTCCCCTGCCTATCAGATAGGATCATTCTTTCATTGTTTCTGGATTTATAACAGAGTTGCCTTTTAAGGACCTCTTATTTCTAAAAGAAAAGCTGGGTCTATCTTCTAACAATTCTCTCAAGTCAGGATCCGACAATAAAACATTCCAATTCTTCTCAAAAATATTACAGAACCTTCTGATGTCACTTGAATATGTTATAGGGAATCTAACTTTAAAATCATGACATTCCTTGCTTTTAACATCTTCTATAGTATTTGAGAAGAGCGGTTTACATCTCCCATCCCTATTTTCAATGATATATTTAGAGCTTTCATTTATGTCTTTCTTACTATAACCTCTGTTTAAGAAGTCTTTCTCTAATATAGTCATTGTCTTCACAAAGCTTTCATCTGTATTATGTAAGCGGCTTATTCTCATATATTGTCCTTTTACTACATTTTTGTGTACAAATGTTGGATGCATACTAGTCTTATGTAAGATACTATTTCTCCATGTAGATTTTCTATACATCCCTGTTGTAAGTTCGTCTAACACTGTCTTCTTAACCAAAACATCTAGGAACTCAATAGAGTCCCTGGAATGTTGACTAGTGAATCTTAAAAATTCAGTGGTGCTATGTAAGTACTCCACCATCTCTTGCAACTTTTCACTAGTACCATCCCATAACAGGAAGATGTCATCTACAAAACGTATATACCATACAATTTTGCCAGCATATTTATTGCTAGCACTTAATACATGATCTTTTTCCCATGCAGCCAATGCTAAGTTGGCGTAGCTGTTAGCACAAGCCGTGCCCATTGCTACACCAACTTTCTGTAGATAAAACTTGTCATTGAATATAAAGACATTATTTTCTAGGACAATATCAAGTAACTCACATATCAAATTAATCTTAGTGCTTTGAAAAACTTGTTTCAAGGTCAGAATGTCACGTATTTTCTCAATACCCCATTTATTCGGTATCACTGTGAATAGTGAAGTGACATCCATTGTCACAAACATATAATTTCTATTAATATTCCTGGTCTTATTATATAACAGTCACAGAAATGCCTTTGTATCCCTTAGTATAGTCTCACATGATTTTAGGACTATTTGTAAATTCTGTTCAATATAAATTGAGATGGCTTCTATGGCCCATCCTTTACTGGATACAATAGGTCTCATAGGGGGCTGTGTGATGTCTTTGTGAATTTTAGGTAGACCATAAATAATGGGTATAGTTGGATGTTCTATCTGAAAGTAGTCAAACAATTCCTCTGATACATAATTAGTAATCAATAAGTCAAAAATATATACAGATATCCTGTCAATTATACCTTGTACTTGTCCCTCATTTAGTTCAACATAAGTATCTGTATCATTCAAAAGTTCCATCATTTTCTTGTAATAAAAAACCTTATCCATTACTACTACACTGCCCCCCTTGTCAGCGGGCCTAATTTCAATGCTGTAAGAATCCTTTAGTTCTGACAGTGCTTCAGTTTCTGATTTACTCAAGTTATAAAATCTAGGTGGAAGATTTTTAGCATGCATCTCTCTATTTCATGTTCACACACATTAGAGAAAGTTTCAACTGTGGGATGTATCTTGGGTACAAAGGTACTAGGTTGTTTAAACATATTATCAAATACATTTCTTTTAAACATGGTTTTAAGTGTTAGGTTACGAGAAAATAACTTCAGCTCTTTTAATAAATCAGTTAATACTGTTTTCTGTGCTGGAATAAAGTTCAGGCCTCTATTTTAACAATGAGGCTTGTGCATCAGTTAAAGAAAAGCTAGATATATTAATTACCAAGTTTTTTGTTGGTTCTTGCTCCTGGTGTTCATATATGCAGGAGTCACTCGTTCTCTCTGCTGTAATCGCGTTCTCCCTCTGATTCCTGCTGCTCGACCTGTCCCTTATTGGCAGCGCCTTCTTTAGCACAAATGGAAGGATTGAGGTTTGTGTAGCTTCCTTTTGCTCCAAAAAAGCTACTGAATCGGAATTAACACTGGAATCCATCCTTCTGTTAGTGCAAGCCATTTGGAAAGTTTATTTTGCCATTCCACCATTTTCAAATGTGGGAGGTTCTATACATACTCTCTCTGTGCTGACATCACTGTTCTCACAGGGATTCTGATTTAAAGGGGCAGTACTATGCATATTTGAATTTTCAGAAATCTGTACTGTAGTCATTTTTTCTACATTTTCTGTACTCACAGCTGTTCTTCTTGGCCACGAAAAGACCTCTTTACATTGAAAGTCATTGAGGTCCCTTTGCAATTTTTTAGTTTTAGTATTCTGCAACCTCTTATTATAGCCCTGTATACTGTCAGCAAGTTCATCTAATTTACTGCCTAGTACCTCTATAGGAAAATTATTAGTCAGTTGTTCTTTTAGCCTCTTTATCTCATCGGCTAGCTCTTTTTCTTGTGGTATAAAAAATTCTATAAGCAAATGCATATAATCATAGCTAAGCTGTAAATTTAAATTCTGCCATTTTTGAAGTAATTCAGGGTAGCCCTCACCATAAGTAGGCATATTTAAATGCGCTTACTCTTGTTTAATAAAGTGGTGTGAAACTGCAAGTGAACCGTTTCCTACCTTGACTGCTACATCTCAGTTACAAATTTTGGTTTTATAAAGGGCACTACTGTGAAGCTGCAAGTGATTTATTTCCTGACGTGGATTATTCCATTTTTATCTTCAGCTGTGGTCTAACCATTGGTCTTTTCATTTTTTTCGCTTGAGGTGTATACCAGACGTTTATCCAGCTTTTGTTTTCTTTCACGTGTTTCTTGGACTGTATTTAAAAGCTGGGACATGGCTGAAGGTAATGACAACAATAAGAATCAATGTGAACGACTAGTTGGACTACTACATATATACTCCAACCCCTTGATGCTAAACCCTATTTTTCCAGTGAATGAAAGAGAACAAGTGGACTATGATACGCATAAGAAGTTCACTGAACTGTATAGAGATCTGGAGAATAAGTTATATAGCTTTAAAAGGCTACAGTGGCAAAGGTTTCATCTAGAAGCATCATTAAAATATAAAATAGTACCAAGAGGTCTCAGAGTATTAAATATGCCTACTTATGGTGAGAGCTACCCTGAATTACTTCAAAAATGGCAGAATTTAAATTTACAGCTTAGCTATGATTATATGCATTTGCTTATAGAATTTTTTTAACCACAAGAAAAGAGCTAGCCGATGAGATAAAGAGGCTACAAGAACAACTGACTAATAATTTTCCTATAGAGGTACTAGGCAGTAAATTAGATGAACTTGCTGACAGTATACAGGGCTATGATAAGAGGTTGCAGAATACTAAAACTAAAAAATTGCAAAGGGACCTCAATGACTTTCAATGTAAAGAAGTATTTTCGTGGCCAAGAAGAACAGCTGTGAGTACAGAAAATGTAGAAAAAATGACTACAGTACAGATTTCTGAAAATTCAAATATGCATAGTACTGCCCCTTTAAATCAGAATCCCTGTGAGAACAGTGATGTCAGCACAGAGATAGTATGTATAGAACCTCCCACATTTGAAAATGGTGGAATGGCAAAAGAAACTTTCCAAATGGCTTGCACTAACAGAAGGATGAATTCCAGTGTTAATTCTGATTCAGTAGCTTTTTTGGAGCAAAAGGAAGCTACGCAAACCTTAATCCTTCCATTTGTGTTAAAGAAGGCGCTGCCAATAAGGGACAGGTCGAGCAACAGGAATCAAAGAGGGAGAACATGATTACAGCAGAGAGAATGAATGACTCCTGCATATATGAACACCAGGAGCAAGAACCAACAAAAAACTTGGTAATTAATATATCTAGCTTTTCTTTAACTGATGCACAAGCCTCGTTGTTAAATAGAGGCCTGAACTTTATTCCAGCACAGAAAACAGTATTAACTGATTTATTAAAAGAGCTGAAGTTATTTTCTCGTAACCTAACACTTAAAACCATGTTTAAAAGAAATGTATTTGATAATATGTTTAAACAACCTAGTGCCTTTGTACCCAAGATACATCCCACAGTTGAAACTTTCTCTAATGTGTGTGAACATGAAATTAGAGAGATGCATGCTAAAAATCTTCTACCTAGATTTTATAACTTGAGTAAATCAGAAACTGTAGCACTGTCAGAACTAAAGGATTCTTACAGCATTGAAATTAGGCCCGCTGACAAGGGGGGCAGTGTAGTAGTAATGGATAAGGTTTTTTATTACAAGAAAATGATGGAACTTTTGAATGATACAGATACTTATGTTGAACTAAATAAGAGACAAGTACAAGGTATAATTGACAGGATATCTGTATATATTTTTGACTTATTGATTACTAATTATGTATCAGAGGAATTGTTTGACTACTTTCAGATAGAACATCCAACTATACCCATTATTTATGGTCTACCTAAAATTCACAAAGACATCACACAGCCCCCTATGAGACCTATTGTATCCAGTAAAGGATGGGCCACAGAAGCCATCTCAATTTATATTGAACAGAATTTACAAATAGTCCTAAAATCATGTGAGACTATACTAAGGGATACAAAGGCATTTCTGCGACTGTTATATAATAAGACCAGGAATATTAATAGAAATTATATGTTTGTGACAATGGATGTCACTTCACTATTCACAATGATACCGAATAAATGGGGTATTGAGAAAATACGTGACATTCTGACCTTGAAACAAGTTTTTCAAAGCACTAAGATTAATTTGATATGTGAGTTACTTGATATTGTCCTAGAAAATAATGTCTTTATATTCAATGACAAGTTTTATCTACAGAAAGTTGGTGTAGCAATGGGCACGGCTTGTGCTAACAGCTACGCCAACTTAGCATTGGCTGCATGGGAAAAAGATCATGTATTAAGTGCTAGCAATAAATATGCTGGCAAAATTGTATGGTATATACGTTTTGTAGATGACGTCTTCCTGTTATGGGATGGTACTAGTGAAGAGTTACAAGAGATGGTGGAGTACTTACATAGCACCACTGAATTTTTAAGATTCACTAGTCAACATTCCAGGGACTCTACTGAGTTCCTAGATGTTTTGGTTAAGAAGACAGCGTTAGACGAACTTACAACAGGGATGTATAGAAAATCTACATGGAGAAATAGTATCTTACATAAGACTAGTATGCATCCAACATTTGTACACAAAAATGTAGTGAAAGGACAATATATGAGAATAAGCCGCTTACATAATACAGATGAAGGCTTTGTGAAGACAATGACTATATTAGAGAAAGACTTCTTAAACAGAGGTTATAGTAAGAAAGACATAAATGAACGCTCTAAATATACCATTGAAAATAGGGATGGGAGATGTAAACCGCTCTTCTCAAATACTATAGAAGATGTTAAAAGCGTGGAAGGTCATGATTTTAAAGTTAGATTCCCTATAACTTATTCAAGTGACATCAGAAGGTTCTGTAATATTTTTGAGAAGAATTGGAATGTTTTATTGTCGGATCCTGACTTGAGAGAATTGTTAGAAGATAGACCCAGCTTTTCTTTTAGAAATAAGAGGTCCTTAAAAAGGCAACTCTGTTATAAATCCAGAAACAATGAAAGAATGATCCTATCTGATAGGCAGGGGACTTTTCCTTGCAGAGATTGTACAGCATGTGACTATTTATATAATAAATCTACATATAAACATCCTACACTAGGATTTATAATTGATATAGATTTTTATGCTGACTGCAGAACACAAAATTTGGTTTATTTCAGCTTCTGCACTGTCTGTCATGCCTTTCATATAGGCAAAACCAATAGGTGTCTAAAGGAACGTATCCTTAAACACCTTAGAGATATAAGAAATAAAAAAGACACAAGTGCTTTAGCAAAACATGTGGAAGAAGAAGATAGGAAACATATTTTTAATTTCATGGTTTTAGAAATAATAAATAAAAGTAAGAGGGGAGGTGATATAAGGAATAAGGTAGAGGAAGCCGAACAAAGATGGATTTTACTACTTCAGGCAGATAGGTCTCCTGGATTGAACAATGCTGTTTCCTTGAAACCTTTTTTAAAATCCAGACCACTAAAACATTAAGTAATATGGATTATTACATAAAATGTGTCTGTCTTATGCAGAATATAAGGCAAATTAATGTACTGATGCATGCAATTTTAATTAGTCTATGTCATAGTTATATATGTGTTTTCATTGGTTGAACCATATTTTAAATACCAATGTTTTAACTGTTTTTAAGAGTCTGAAGAAGCGATCAGCTGACTTAGATCGCGAAAGCGCTTACGCTTGTTTAATAAAGTGGTGTGAAACTGCAAGTGAACCGTTTCCTACCTTGACTGCTACATCTCAGTTACAACTTTTGGTTTTATAAAGGGCACTACTGTGAAGCTGCAAGTGATTTATTTCCTGACGTGGATTATTCCATTTTTATCTTCAGCTGTGGTCTAACCATTGGTCTTTTCATTTTTTTCTCCTCCACCTGTTCCCTACTCTCACTACAGATCACAATGTCATCTGCAAACATCATAGTCCACAGGGACTCCTGTCTGATCTCGTCTGTCAACCTGTCCATCACCATTGCAAATAAGAAAGGGCTCAGAGCTGATCCTTGATGTAATCCCACCTCCACCTTAAATGCATCTGTCACTCCCACCGCAGACCTCACCTCTGTCACACTACCCTTGTACATATCCTGTACCACTCTTACATACTTCTCTGACACTCCCAACTTCCTCATACAATACCACAACTCCTCTCTAGACACCCTGTCATATGCTTTCTCTAAGTCCACAAAGACACAATGCAACTCCTTCTGACCTTCTCTGTACTTCTCCATCAACACTCTCAGAGCCAACATCTCATCTGTAGTGCTCTTTCCTGGCATGAAACCATACTGCTGATCACTAGTCATCACCTCCCTTCTTAACCTAGCTTCCGCTACTCTTTCCTATAACTTCATGCTGTGACTGATCAGTTTAATCCCTCTGTAGTTACTACAGCTCTGCACATCACCCTTATTCTTAAAAATCGGTACCAAAACACTTTTTCTCCATTCCTCAGGCATCCTCTCACTTTCCAAGATTTCATTAAACAATCCAGTTAAAAACTCCAGTGCCATTTCACCTAAACACCTCCATGCTTCCACAGGTATGTCATCTGGACCAACAGCCTTTCCATTCTTCATCCCCTTCATAGCTATCCTTACTTCCTCCTTGCTAATCCACTGCACTTCATGATTCATTATCCGCACATCATCCAACCTTCTCTCCCTCTCATTCTTTTCATTCATCAGCCCCTCAAAGTACTCTTTCCATCTGCTCAACACACTCTCCTTGCTTGTGAGTACATTTCTCTCATTATCCTTTATCACCCTTACCTGCTGCACATCTTTACTAGCTCGGTCCCTCTGTCTAGCCAATTGATACATGTCCTTTTCTCCCTCCTTAGTGTCCAACCTTTCATACAACTCTTCATACGCCTTATCCTTAGCCTTCACCACCTCTCTCTTTGCCATGCACCTCATCTCCTTATACTCGTCTACTTTCTTCATCTGTCTGACAATCCCACTTCTTCTTCGCCAACCTCTTACTCTGTATACTCTCCTGTACTTCCTCATTCCACCACTATTTCTCCTTGTCGTCCTTCCTCTGTCCAGATGTCACACCAAGCTCCTTTCTAGCCATCTCTCTTACTAGCTCAGCTGTAGTTACCCAGCTATTCAGTAACTCTTCACTGCCACCCAGTGCCTGTCTTAACTCTTCCCTGAACTCCACCTCACAATTACCCTTTTTCAATTTCCACCATTTGATCCTTGGTGCTGCCCTCACCCTTATCCTCCTCTTCTTGATCACCAATGTTATCCTACAAACCACCATCCTAGGCTACCTAACTACACTTTCCCCTGCCACCACTTTACAGTCTCCAATCTCCTTCAGAATGTACCTTCTACATAAGATATAATCCACCTGTGTGCATCTTCCTCCACTCTTGTATGACACCCTATGCTCCTCCCTCTTGTTAAAATATGTATTCACCGCAGCCATGTCCATCCTTTTCGCAAAATCCACTACCATCTGACCTTCTGCATTCCTTTGCTTAACACCATACCTACCCATCACTTCCTCATCCCCTCTGTTCCCTTCACCAACATGCCCATTGAAATCTGCTCCAATCACCAGTCTCTCACCCTTGGGTACAGTCATCACCACTTCATCCAACTCACTCCAAATTTTTTCTTTCTCATCCATCACACACCCAACTTGTGGAGCATATGCACTAACAACATTCATCATTACACCATCAATTTCCAGCTTCATAAACATCACTCTATCCAACACTCTTTTCATCTCCAAAACACTTTTAGCATACTGTTCCTTCAGGATAACCCCTACGCCATTTCTCCTCCCATCCACACCATGATAAAACAATTTGAACCTGCCTCCGATACACCTAGCCTTGCTCCCCTTCCATCTGGTCTGTTGCATGCACAATATACCAACCTTTCTTCGGTCCACCATATCAGCTAGCTCTCTCCCTATACCAGTCATACTGCCAACATTCAAGTTCTGACCCTCACTATCACAGTCCTAGCCTTTACCTGCCTTCGAGCATGCCTTCCCCCTCTTCTCCTCCTTCGGCCAACAGTAGCCCAATTTCCGCCAGCACCCTGTTGGCCAACAGTACTGGTGGGGGTTGTTGTTAACCCGGGCCTTGACCGATCTGGTATGTATATCTGTACTGTTGTCCGCATGTATGATTTGGCAAAATTTTACACCGGATGCCTTTCCTGACGCAACCCTCCCCATTTATCCGGGCTTGAGACCGGCACAAAGAAATGCACTGGCTTGTGCATCCCCAGTGGCTGGGTTTTATAATATATATATATATATATATATATATATATATATATATATATATATATATCGGTATGTGTGGGTGCGTGTTTTTATATCAATACTAATATATATATATAGCCATATGAGTATGTGTGCATGTGTGTTTTTATATCAATACTAATGCATTTACACTAATAAAGCAAAGTTCCACCACTTATAGACCTGAAATATTTTGCCCTTCTTATGAGCCTTGCTGTTGCTGAGAAGATGGCAGCTTGCCTCCTCTTTGGCAAGTGCCAGTAGCATCCATACACGTGGTGCATCCTAGGATAGATGCTTGGAATATATACAGACTAGTAGAGAGGCTATCATAAATTATGTATTCTAAACATTATATGTGAGTTATTTTTATTCTGTGTAAGGCAGGGAAATGTTGTCAGGTATGAAGCTTGAGACCTTTAGAGAGACATTGATAAGAGTTAGTCTGACATAATTTATGGACATTTCAGGCTTTTCTGCAATGTTGATTCACTGGAGACACACCTACTTTTCTTATCTAGCTTCCGTTCAATAACCAGAGTTATGTGAGCTTTGAAGGTACCTTAGCATAGTGAAGAAGAGTTACTTCACAGAAACTGCACTCCGAGCTTAAAATAATATTTTTCTTTATAAATGTCATTGATAAAAAAAATAAAGCAGCTGTATTAATTTTATGCTTGAAGCAGAGTTGCTTACTTATTGACAGCCAAAACACTGCTCCCAGGATTCAGAAACAGTTTTGCACTGTGTAACCTATTTTTCAAACTGAGCAATGGACCAGGTAGGGGCAAATTAAAGAGATACTTAGCGAAATTGCAGAAAACTGACAAATACTGCAGCCTGCATAATATGTCAATGGTAGTATAATTACACAGAAGGTAGCAATGCTATTAAAATGAAGTCAATGGAGAGTACAAGTAACAGTAAATAAAACAATATGGTTGAGGTATTCCAAAACATATATATTTTGTGTGGAGAAACACTACAGCAATAGCTGTTGACCACAGCAAAATCTTGGCATTACAGGAGGCCGATTATGAAACATGACTCATTAGTTAATACGTATATGCCAGAGGCTGTTGTTGCTGTTGACAGTCACAGAGGTGATGTTGACAATGGTGTTCACGGTGTCAAGTCATCCTTCCATACCTAATATACCATGCTCTCCATGACATAAAAATAGTGGACTACTGTTGTGTTGATACAATGCAATATCTGGTTGAGATCTGCTGCCCTCATATATAGGCTTGTGAGATGCATGGCGTACTCATCCCTGTATTTATTAATCTATGTGTGTCTTTAGAATATTAGCTACAGGGACCTTTACATAACCAACAGGAAAGACAGTGAGTATAACCTATGCATCCACCTCAAGGATAATCCAACAGTTCCTCAATACCATGCTACAGCATGTAGGAGAGCATATCTGATTTCCACATATCATAGATGAGAGCGTCAACACCATGTGAGCATTTATGGCATAGCCCAGTCTCTTGAGGTACTGAGGGACATGGACTGCACTCATATTGCAATAAAGGCTTCACCTGGGGAGCACTGGGACTGGTATATTAACCCCAAATAGTTCCATTCTATTCAGGTGGTCTGCAATGCAGAAGGTGTAATATACAGTGTGTTAGTAGTACACCCAGGTCCATGATTCACACATCTAGCATATGTTTAAATTATAAAAGTACTTTATACAGGGTGATTTTCCACAGGGCAATGTTATTGACAATGTCAGAAATGCCATGGAACCATGGTTAATGACACCAATAAGAAACCCAAGACCATGGTAATGAATGCATACAATGATGTACTGCCACAGATAAGAATCATTACTGAACATGTGTCTGGCCTCCTAAAGATATGTTTCTGTGGTCTGAATTTTTCTGATGGTGCACTGCAGTATTACTCTGGAACATTTTTGCAATGTGTGCAATGTTACTCATGTTGACAGACAGACAGTTGCTGAGGACCAGAGATATTTGGGAGGAGGAAGCCCTGGAGTCAGTAGTGGAGAACCGGCTTAAAGAAATGACTATGCAATACATAAGTGGACAAGGTACTCCATGATACTGGCTAACAGGTAGCACCTGATTCATACCTATGGGCTAGAATAAGCAGTATATATAACATCAAAAATGATACAGGTAAAACTGCACCCAGACTGTGCTACACCATGATTAAGCTGACCACACTGTGTATCAGATATGGGCCACCTAAGTAACAGAGTAATAAGGGAAGGGCATTAAAAAAACACAATCCACAGTGTTGCACTCATGGTTTCTGTGTCAGTGGTCTTAGCATCAACACAATTTGTACTTAAAGTGCTTACACAGCGTACCATACACCTGGCAGAGATAACTCTACAGTACAGGACACCAAAGCATTTCTGCAACAGCTGTCAGTTTCATCAGTAAGCAGAACACTTCCCTGGGACATGTGCAGTCCGCAGCCTATAGTTTGGAACATGACAGGGCCGCAAACCTCAGATATGTCTTTTATGACACCTGCCACATTCTCTCCACTCTCTTGCCCCTGTATATATATTTTCCTACACAGTTGCACCAGGTCTGTCTGATGAAGTTTACACTAGATAAACGAAAGCGCTTATGTGTTTTATTATTTTTATAATAAATATAAAGATTTTACATTAACTTTTGCGTTCCCTGCTTGCTGCGAGGATTCCATCTGCCAGTTACTGTTTTATTTGATTTGTTTGTTGGAGTTTTTTTGTTTCAACAGTTGCACCATTGTTGACATTTACACGCACTACCTTATTCCCAAATATACACAAGTAAAACAGTACTGCAGCAGCAAAATGAAATACTATTTCCCTTCCACTTGCCACTTTTAAGGGTGTGTTGCTTGTAGGGGTCACGGTAAACCGTCTCCAGTCCAGCTCTACAGCTTGTTAGACAGCAGTCTTGGGTAGCACAGTGAGGTTATTACTAGCAGTGGCTACATTTTTCACACAATGTCAAGGCTCTTAGCATGGTCCTTTTGCTAATGAGACTGATTCTATTGAATGTCCTTGAATTGCATATTTATCTCATCACACAAATAACCTGTGCCGTGATAATGGGCTTAGCAAACTTCATAGGTTTATAGGTATTTACTAGGCTAATGACCACAGAGGCCTTTTTAAGCCTGGCCATACATCCCAAATCTCTGACAAGTTCTGTTGCCATTGATAAGTGCAAGCAGGGGCTTGAGAGGTGAAACATTTGCAAGCAGGGGCCTGGTAAATGAACCATTTACAGGGTGCCTGTGTCCATTAGAGACATAGGTGTCAAACCAGAGATGAATTTCCAGTTCCTCATCTAATTATCCAAGTTACATTTGAATTGGGTTAGGGAGGAGATCTTCCTCATGTAGATAGGGAGCCTGTTCCAGGGAAGGGGTACTCTCTGGGATACACACCTGTCTCTCTAGCAGGTCCTATTAATAACACAGGCAACATGTAAGTCTTTATAATGGGTAATTCTGGTGCTGTTTATTTTGTGGATATACTGGAGCTCCATCAGGGTGGAGTCAAAGAATAGTTTGTATGCCAGACACAGATCTCCTCTCAACAGCCAGAATACAGGGATAGGGCTTTGAGGTGGTTTGCAGAGGACATGTTACTTATGCCCTGTATTCTATTAGTGAGGAACCTTTGTGGATGTTTCAGTTGTTGGATGTGCCTTTTTAGGTACATATCAAAGGAGGCATTGTATTTGATGGGCTGCTATAGGTCTCCAACTATGCCCCAAGACTCACACTCTATGTTTCTAACCACCCTGGAGAATATTAGGGTCCAACATAACACCCTCATACTGGGGGACTTCAACTACCCCTCCATTAACTGGGAAAGCTACTCATGTAACAATACACTTGCCCAACGTTTTCTGGAATTCATTAATTCCAATGCCCTGGATCAGCTCATTCTTACCCCCACTAGCAATATCCTTGACCTGGTCATTATCAACATGGGTGACCACTGCTCTACACCAATATTCAACTCCTCCTTGGTTAGATCTGACTACAAACTAATCACCATGGATATCCACATCCCTCCCACCACCCCTGCAAAGGAAACCGCCATGAAACACTTCTCCAAAGCTAACTTTGGGCTCCTAAAAACAGAGGTGGCTAACTTCACAGCACCCATGCAAATGGAGAATAGTTGCATGACCGCCGAATTATACACCAATGCACTGTACAAACACATACACAAATGCATGGATCTCGCCATACTCAATAGAACCAAGACGCTTTCTTCCAAAAAAAGGAAGCCAATCTGGTGGTCCCCTGCCATAAACAAACTCTACAACAGAAGGAGGAAACTGATGCAGAATAAGGTGAAGTCCCAAGACTTGAAAAATTCCCTTATTAGCCTCAACAAAAAGTTGAGATCCCTCATCAAATCCTCCAAAGCTAGCTATGAAAATAGAATTGTAGCAGATAGTAAAGACAACCAGAAGGCCTTCTATAGTTATGTAAGGAATCTCCACGGCAATAACCAGATTTGCTCTGAGCTACTACACAATGGTACCTCCTATACTGAGCCAACAGATATTGCCAATATACTAGCCGACAGATTCAGTGCTAACTTTACCCCTCTCCCCCCAAGAGGACCAATCATAATACCAGTAGATTGCCAGGCACCCAGTATTACTGTTGCACAGGTTAAAACAGCACTGCCCAAGGCCAAGAATACAGCTTCTATGGGACCTGATAATATCCCTGACTGTGCTCTACATGAACTACAGAGTGAACTGGCTCCACACCTGTGTGCCTTGTTCAATCACAGTCTCACCTCAGGCTTTGTCCCTACTGAATGGCACACTGCTACATTCATCCCTCTCCACAAAGGAGGAGTGACTGCAGACCCCGGGAACTATCGCCTCATTAGCCTGACGAATCTGACATGCAAAGCTATGGAATGCATCATCATGGACCTAATAAACAAGGATATAGGGAATCTCCAAACTCTGGATCCCACACAGTTTGGTTTTGTGAAGGGTAGATCATGCCTGCTCAACTTGGTTGACTTCTTTGAGTCAGTCACCAGAGCTGTGGATGAAGGCAAGTTGGCTCATACAGCCTACCTTGATCTGGCTAAGACCTTTGATACCATTCCCCACTCAGGAATCATAGAAAAACTCACTAAGCTAGGAATCAACCCCTATAACACTAGATGAGTTGCAAACTGGCTCTCAGATAGAACCCACAGTGTGAAAGTAGCTGAATCCAAGTAAGACTGCCGATCAGTCATGAGTGGAATCCCACAGGGATTGGTCCTGGGTCCTCTCCTGTTTGATATCTACTTCTCTGAAGTCCAGGTCAACATGAAGGGTCTCTGGCTGACAAAGTTCACAGACTATTGCAAGTTGGGAGCTATTATTAACTCCCAAAGCAATGTTGACATCCTACAGAAAGGCCTCACTGAGACCTACAACTGATGTCAGAACCATGGCCTTAAGCTCAATGCCAAAAAATGTGTCGTCATCCCCTTTGGGAAAAACCCGGTTCCCATGAATCACCACATCAATGGTAGTCCACTGAACACAAAAGGAGTTATAAGAGATCTGGGAACAAAGGTTGACAGCAACCTCTCTTTTGACCACCTCATTGCCACTGTGCTCAGAAAGTCCTTCTATGTGGCACATTTCATTACTAAAGGTTTTGCATCAAGGAAGAAAGAGGTCATTGTCTCCCTCTACTCTTCCTTCATTAGACCAATTATCGAGTACAATGCCTCATTTGGTATGCACCTCACCAGACACCTGCAACAACTGGAGAGGCCACAAAAGTACCTCACAAAGAGGATCCAAGGCCTTAAACACTTGTCCTATATGGACAAACTCAAAAAACACCAATTATTTTCTGTCTCATATCGCCTACTTAGAGGCGATCTCTGCTTGGCTTACGAAGCCATGTCTGACCCAGCTCTGGTAGACATGCTACAGCTAATGAAATCCCAATCCCTCTGCACCACATGCTCCAAAGACCTCAACCTCATTACCACAATCAACAGCACATGCTGGAGGGACAGGTTCATAACACAGAGACTGCCCATGCTATGGAATAGACTTCCCATACATGTCAAGCAGAGCACCTCACTGGCCCTCTTCAAGAGAAATCTTGATGAGTGGATGGGAAATAGAAAATTCACCCCGGGGATCACTCCAGTGGCTCTGCTCAACAGAGGCACTGGGAACTATGATCGGGTGGCACGATAACAGGTTAATCCTATGGGCTAGGCTTGTAAAGGCTCCAGGGCCATTAGCCTAGTACACACCTATGAACCTATAGGTCTGATGAATGCCAGATATAGCAGAAGAATAACTTCCCTTGACCTAGATGCCATATTTGTGTTTATAAGTTGTACAACATAGAATGCTTTCCTCAGTACTGTAGACGTGATGGTCAAAGGCTATATTACTATGTGTCCCTAAGCCTCTGACTACTGGATCAGCTCTCAGGGGTGTGTTGTCAGCATGATAGTTACTGGGGTGGATGACTTCCTGAAGGATAATATTATGCATTTCTTAATATTTAGTTTTAGTCCATGGCTCTGACACCATTTATATGTCTGAGTTAGCCCTTTCTGCAAAACATTTGTGTCAGTGGGGGATTCTATGATTCCTGTTACTTTGCAGTCATCTGTAAATTTATTCAGCTAGCGGACATTGACATTGGTCTTAATTTCAGAGAAGTACATGCCAAAAAGTATGATCCCAGGACTAATCCTTAAGGGACTCTGCTTGTGACTGACCTCTTTGTAAAGGTGAGCTCCCCAGGTCTAACTTCCTGAGTCCCGTCTGTGAGTCAGCTGGCTATCTACCAGGTGGCATAAGGGTTTATACCTTACCTCTTGAGTTTTTCAATAATGTCCGTGTGTGGCATTGTGTCAAATGTTTTGGCCAGGTTAAGGTAGGCAGTGTGTGAACCATTTTCCCTTCATCAATTGCTTTGGTGACCTTCTCAAAGAAGTCCACCAGGTTGAGTAGGCATGCCCTGCTCTTCACAAAACCAAACTGGGTTGAGTCCAGTGTCTGGAGGCTTCCAATGTCATTACTGATCATTTACATGATAATTCTTTCCATGGCTTTGCATACCAAACTAGTGAAACTTATGGGTCTGTAGTTTCCAAGTTCTGTAGATGGCCTACCTGTGTGCAGGTGGGCAGGTGCTCATTTGTGCATGACTTCCTATGAGTACCTGCAACCTGCAGTGATACTCTGTAGGTGGGTCAATGACCCTGACAGGGTCATGGTGAAATGCAGTGTAGTAGCATTATGGCCTGTCAACGCACTGAAGAAAGAAAGTATTAACAAATATAGGAACTGGGTAGGTACACTGTTTCCATGCTTCTGTTTACACCTTAACATCATACTACTGTACCATGTATATTTGTGCCATCATGGTATCACTGCAACTCCTCATACTACCCAGCCACCTGAAGATGCACATTATACATTTTATAGTATCAATGTGTGTGACCATGCAACAGCTACAGTATCGTGCTGTACTGTGACCTGGTGAATAGCCATGGTTTCCTAGGGTACTCATGTTGATAGCACTCCCAAATGGCATCCCATAAAAAGTATGATATTTCACCATTCACTATACAGGGACTACAGGAGTGCCTGACCCGGGAATCTATGAAGGTCCCAAGTAGAAAGTGGATGTCTAGCACAGTCTAGCCAGATTGATGACTGCTACCAGTTGCATAAGCCATTCCAGTGAGCAGTGCTGGCACTACAACAATGACCTGAAGAAGTGCCATACCAACCTTCTCAGCCAATGAGAACTGGTCAGTGAAAGGGTCCCTGGGACATATTGTAAAAATGCAAGGCTGATCACTATCCTAGTATTTTCCTTATAGGTAAATGAGCCCTTAGTGGACATTTAATTGATGTTCTGTGCATTTGCTGATGTTCTTTTTCATCTCTGGAGGAAATATCAGAAAATGCCTTCTTGTACCAGAAGAGACTGCAGTGCCTTTCCATGTGCAGGTATGAGTATTATTTTCTGTCATGCTATTTATTATTTATACTTATTAATGTTGCTTAGATAGATGTTATAGGGTGCGTGTGTGTGTGTGTGTGTGTGTGTGTGTGTGTGTGTGTGTGTGTGTGTGTGTGTGTGTGTGTGTGTGTGATGTGTAAAGATATATATATATATATATATATATATATATATATATATATATATATATATATATATACATTCATACATATATATATTTATCAGTGAGACAGCTCTGTCACATTTGTTTGTACTGTAGCACAAACTCTAAATCCAGGGCAGGCTTTGCCACTGCAGTTCTGCAGGGCCTGATAGCCTCTGTAAATATATGATATTTTACAAACCAAAATGCAACAGCCACATGTTTATGGTATACATACAGTACATATTTGCATGGAGGTGACTAGTTCTGTCTGTCTGGACAGCATAGCTACCCCTCATTCTGCTTGACACATCCTTATGTTGTGCAAACTGGTCTAGTTTGGTCCGGGTTTATGCTCGCCTTGTAGGGGGTGGCTGGGTTAAGGGGATGATGTGAATGAGGCCCATAATAGGGGAGATGTTTGGGATGCGGGTATATGTGGGCATTATGTTGGAGTGGGAGAGTATGGAAGGGTGGGTAGGGGTCCAGGTAGAGGAGCTGTTGAGTTAGAAGGCCTATTCTGGAGAAGGAGGGGT
Source organism: Protopterus annectens (assembly GCF_019279795.1). NCBI lineage: Eukaryota > Metazoa > Chordata > Ceratodontiformes > Protopteridae > Protopterus > Protopterus annectens. Next base: position 287,664,298 of record NC_056748.1, on the reverse strand, counting down.
TATTGTCAGTACACTGTCTGTGCATTACTCCATCATATGCCCCTGTTGGTGACACCTTCACCTGCCATACCCCCCTGTCTTATGTGCTAAACCCATGTCAAACACCTAGTGTGTGTGTGTGTATGTGCACACACTCGTGTGTATGAAATGCTCCAATTTGCAGGCACTGTCTACTTAAGTGACTTTGCTCAGACAAACCCTGAACCTTAGCTATTGGGAGGCAACTGTCAGGACTCCTTTATTTTACTTAGTTATTTATTTTCTTAATTGCTGAGGATTGCAGTCTGTCAATGTCAGTCATAAAGTTTCATAGTTTTGTGGCTCATAGTCAGTGTCAGCAGTGTAACTGGTAGCATACGTGCAGAAAATGGTGGGTTCTATTCCCACACCAGGTAGACTGCTGACATTGTAGTGTATGATAAAGTGTGGGTCTGTCAGAGGAGGCATTAAAATGAGGCCCTATCTACTTGAGACGGTGGTAGTTCAGGTGGATGTAAACAATTCCACAGCAGCTATCAAAAAAGTAGGGAGGTTCCCTGATACCCTGACCAAATTTCCCCTAGTAGTATAAATCCCACCTTTGGTCTCCACTCAAAAGAGTTCACTAGACTAGTGGACTAACTTGGTTAACAAAAGGTAAATACAAAACATGCTACTCTGTTAACTTTCTATGTGATTTACAGTAGCCTGCTCTTATCAATTTTCTGGTTTTAGAGAACATTTCTGATTTTGCCTCATATTTATGCCTTGTTCATGACCAAGTCAGTTAACCAGACAGTACTTTGGGGAAACAGGAAATTTGGGCTAGGCTCCTCAATGGTCCCCTGGACTAGAGCTGGATTATGGACAAATGGAGTCCTAGGTAGGGTAATTGATCAGGGCTCACCCACAGCAGTCCCTCCAGCAGCAGCCCCCCTGGCAGCAGCCTTCGCTCACCCCCCAAGTCATTCCAGTATCCCATTGCTTGGCTATTTCTCTCCATTTACCATAAACACTGTTCAAACCTGTCAGTGTGCATACTATTTTCTTCTGTACTTTTATAATGATTACAGATATTTGAATTTAAATTAAAATCTTTTATTTAAAATTTTATAGCACAAACACTGATAACCATTTGCTAAACAAAGCAATACAGTCTCACAACGAAAATAGACTTAGCACGAGCAGTAAACTTCTATGTCCTTGAAACTCACATTCATTAAATGGAACTGAAACCCACATTCAAAGATGATGCATATGGCCAGTGGTGCATAAAGTTTACATCCGGGCTGTTTTCAAACCATAGGCCACTTACATGTATTCTTAGGAACATGCATACATGGATGTGATTTTGATGCACCTTTTTGATTATATTAAATTATAATCCTTGAATAATACACCACCACTTAACACAGTGTGTTTCAAATTTGTAGTTTTGAACATTTTTCCAATGATCTATAAAACAAAATATATGAAACAATAATGACAAAAATACCCATTTCAAACTATTTCAACCAAAAAAGGCCACTCAAAACTTCTGTCAGTGCAATGCAATATACATGACAGTTTTAGGTTTTACCTTCCTGGGTTAACTCAAAGTGTTGCTGTTTTCTTTTGGATCTTGGTGATACTCTGTTTGCCCTTTCTCTTTTCTATACTTTTCTCTTAACCTCTTCCAATCCTAGACTCCCTGAACATACCTGTCCTTTGTTCTCTCATCTGTCTTGCTACCCAATCCCCACGTCCACCTTTCTGGCTGCTCTTTCACTGCACTCGTCTACATTTTTTTCTTTTTTGCTTCCGCTTCTCTCATTCTAATTACCTGTTTTTCTCTTTATTTATTTCTAGCCCTGTTTCTAAGACTTGTGCGCATAACTACATGTAATGGCTAGCTTCTTCTAATCTTCTGTAACTCTTCCTTTTTTTCTAGGCTGACACTGCTGCTTTAATCAACCGTAGGAAAGTGCTCCACCTCCCAATCTGAGCTGCACCTCCCTTACCTAGCCCATCACTGCCTCCAGCAGTTTTCCTACCACTGTTTAATGTATGTTATACTTTGTAATTGGTATAAAATCACCTCACCTGCTTTGTAATTAAAGCTGCAAGTAAGCAATCACCTAGCTGTAGCAGGCTGCCTTCCCCTCCAGCTTCAACACACCACCCTTTCTGCTTCTAGCTGCCATTTGTCTCTTCTTTCCAATGTAGTGTTCCTTTCTCTTCCTTCACAGCAATTACACCCTCCTATCACTCCCTTTCCTCTTTTCCCTTGACAACCCCTTTTTGAAACAGTGCTATATTGCCTGTAGTATTATCGGTCTTGGCATGTCCCCTTCACTTTAAATAGTCACTAACTAAACTTTCACTCTCTTACTCTACCAATTGCTCTTCTACCTTTTCTTCTTCGGATTTCTTTAAAGACTAACCATCTCTGTGACATTTTGATTATTTTTTTTTCTTTTTTTTTGTATCCTTGACACTGCAAACTCACAGTCTTTCCCTGTCCAGATACTCACAGGTTTCACTGATTGTTTTTGTTTCTTTTTTTCAGCCTGTCGAGACCTCAGATTTGATCGACACACTCAAAATAATACAAGCAAGATCCATAAAAAGCTAGGGCTGCTCTATAGACACGATAATGTCATCTCCCTCCCTACCAAACAAGCATTAGCACTAATGTACCTATTACCATCTCTAACCTATGGTGCACCTTTACTAACCAACTTGCAGCCTTCTTTGACATCAAAATTAGAAACATGCTATAACAAGATAGCTAAATTTGCCACAAACAGTCACCATTCTACTCACCACTGTATTGCCCTAAAAAATTACAATGGCTTGAATTTTCTCACTATATACTACTCCTTCAGTTCACAATTACACATAAATTTATTTATAAACCACAGGACTGCCCTGAACTTAGCTCCATGCAGGCCAGTTATTATACTCTTGGACCATTGCCAGAAAATGGAATAAATTATCTTCCTTTATCCACATAAAACAAAGCCCCCACAATTTCAAAACTGTGCTGCATAGTCATCTCCTCACCAACTGGACATGTAACTGCTCAATTCCTTCCTCTGACATTACTTAATCTATTAAATCAGTCCAAATCTGTTTATACCCTAGCTTCTGCTCCAATACTTTGTTTTCCTGATAATTTTGAACTTAACTTCTTAATTCCACCTCTTGCTTTCTATTAACTCACTAGCCCCTTTCCCCTTTACTTTCCATATTTTCTGCTTTCATTGTACATCATTCCTCTTCATTCTTTCATCTTCCTTCTTTCCTGTCTCTCTCTCTTGTTTACTGTAAATTCCATTTACCATTCCCTCCCTATCTCTCTTCTTTCTTTTTTTGTTCCTCTTTCATTCTCTACTATGTATTACAAAGTTCTCCACTTCTGCCTTCCTCCCTATATTTTATATATATATATATATATATATATATATATATTGTTTATCCTAAGTAACACCAAGAATTATATGTACACTTTGGTGTGTAATCTGTATAGCATTCTAACCATTCTGTCATGATATTATTGTCTGTACTTTGACCATGTTTAACTCTGCTGTTAGCTTAATGTCTTATCACCTTTATCTCTTATGTATAATTTTCAGGTAAATTCTTCCATAATTTCTTGTAATTTTTTCTTCTTTTTTTCTTTCTTCCTGTAATGTTCTTGATTTCCCTTTTTTTTTTTTTTGGAAATGTTTATGCAAGTTGTTTGAAAACTTTATCCAAGTTTTTGTTTTATGTAAGTTTGATTATAACCTGGAGCTTTTCTCCCCAGGCCTCCACCGAAAATGGGCTTACCTTGGTCCAGCGGAATTTCCCAGTAATCAAATGCCAATAAATAACTAAATAAATAAAATAAATAATGATCGATCAGAAGTAAAGTCATCTGAATAATTCCACATTAAAGAGATCTGTAGCTAATAAAAAGGCGGCTGCTGGCAAACAACTTTACATTTCATTTTTTTGTGTACAAATTCAGTGAATTCTTTCTTTGAGGAATGTATTGCCTATGTTACATTCAAAAAATTGGTAATATTGCAATAGGGAATGGCTGGAAAACTAACAGCTTTATAGTTACTAGGCATCTCATCTAAAGAAAGACACACTCAGGACTGCAGGAACCCCATACCCCCTTAAAGTGCACCTTAATATCAACAATCTATCTACTTGGTATGGGAGTAGAACCCATATCTTTCTACACTAAAGGCAAGTATGCTATTTGTTATACTAATAACACTAATTTCAAATTCTCTAGTACAAATACTGATGATGACCATTTTATAAACAAAACAGTTGTTCGTTGAAAACAGACTTAGCATGAGCAACCTTGTCTTCCCTTGAAACTCACAATTCCTCGAAAATGTACTAAACTCACAACTCCTTGAAAATGTACCACAATGACAGTTTGGTTGTTGGTGTAGAGGATTCGGGTCCTTGTCTCCTTGTAATCAAGGTACTGGGTTTGAGCCTAAACAAGTTAATTAACTAACCTGCCATCCAGCCTGAGCAGGTTTATTAACCATCCCTAACTAGGGCATTACACACACACACACACACACACACACACACACACACACACACACACACACACACACACACACACACACACACACACCTTTTCTTGTCTCACTCACCAACTGAACATATCTCACAGCAGATCTCCATGTTTAAAATCCCACACAAAAGCAAGACAGTTGCAAAGTTTAAATCTGCATAGCTCCCATCTGTACAGATTTTCTCAAAATGTCCAGATTTTTGCCTCATATTTTTAGTCTGTTCCTCAAAATTTGTGGTTTGTTGGTGAATCGCTATGAATTGAAGTAATTAAATAATGACATACATGCAGCTGAGTTTCAGACTTAACATCTTTCAGGAAATGCATGCTAACACAAATCCTGTTAATCTAGCAACTTTCTAAGTTTATAAGAGCAATATTTAAAATATGTCCCTATTGTTAGGAACAAGGGTTTATTTTTTTGCTAAACAAAGCTATGATAGAGAGTTGTAGAAGGGGAAATATCTAAGTATGGCATAGATAGATTATAAAAATCATTTGCCAGCATCCAACATTCATAGACAATGGAAAGATTACAGATATATATAAGCCACACCCTACATTGATAAATCACATTATAGTGGCCATTAAACTGTGGCATACCACTTTGCAGATGAGCCATGACAAACAGCAAATAATTATCCCATGGATAAAACTTCAAAAGAGTCTATTCCAGGGTGATTCTTTGTCACCACTGCTTTGTCTTACCCTTAACCCATTATGCTGTTTACTTAACAGATTGCCTAATCTAATTTTAGTGGGTGACTTAACAGATGAGGAGTTGAAAGCACAACTACAAATCTTTAAAACTTTCTCAGATGACATAAAAATCGATGGATAGATAGGAATGACACTTTGATCTTGATGAATGTGCAAAAGCAACATTTAAAAAAGGAAAGCTGTAGAACTGAGAAAATATCAACCTGCAACAAGAATGTGATATAAAGGAACATGAGCAGGAGACAGCGTATAAATATTTTGGGAATAGGTGGGGGATCAGCAATAAAACATGAACAAATGAGAATGAAGATGAGTAAGGAATACTTCAGAAGAATAAAACTAATACTGACACTACCTTGACATTTAGGAATAAAGTCCAAGCTGTAAATCAATTTGCTCTTTCAGTTCTAATTTACATTTTTTTGGGGTGGCTGACTTGTCACAAAAAAGTATTTGATCAGTTGGACATGAAAACAAGAAAAATACTTCATGGTTATTAGATAATACATATATATCAGTGTAAACCACGTTTATATATTCCTTGCTCTGAAAAAGGTATGGGTCTCTGGAAAATGATTAGATGCATAAATTTGCAGTCATGGGAGTACATACATATCTGTTGGCCTCTTCAGTTCCAAATATAGTGAAAGTCTTAAAATATGAAGTAGTAGTCTTACGACAACATTTCTGCTTAGTTTAGCAGAAGCAATTTGGTATCAAGCAGGAATAGAAATCAAACCAGAAGTAAATAAAAATTAAACAGCAACTTAATGAACATATGAGAAGGGAAAAAAATAGTAAATCCACAAATATAGTGGCAAGTACAGAGATCACCTGGAACAGCTTCATGTTGACCAAGACTTAATGGAGGAATGACTAAGAAGAGGAGAACTGAAATCAAAAGATAAAAAGTTAATAAAGCTGGCCCAGGATAGAGGACTATGTACATGTTGGTTTACAAAGTCCATTGAAAATGGGGGAGAAACAGACAGATACAGGTTCTGTAAATTAAAAATGGAAAGCGTCGCTGACCTTGTTGCTAAGTGTGATACATTCATTGCAGAGGGCCTGTAAAGAGACACAATAATGCCGCAAGTCTGTTGCACTGGGGAGTACACAAGCACTACAATACAGAAGTAACAGATAAGTAGTGGAAACATGAACTGCAAAACATTATACAGAATGATAAAGTTCATATCACATAAGATTAGCCATTATCAACAGTTCAAAAAAAGATGTGAGAAAAACAGATATAGTAGTCTATGAAAAAAGCCAAAAGTAACGTTGATCATTTAAATTTCTATACCCTGTGACTACACTGTCATATGTATAGAGAGACACAGTCATAGAATACCAGGATTTACAAGCAGAAATAAGGGCAATATGGAAGAAAGAGAAGTAGACAGTTCCATTAGTAGAAGGGTCAACAGGTCTAATTATAAAGAATTTACAGTCATGCTTAAATTGTTGCTAATACATGCAATCCTGTATGAATTACAGAAGAAGGCAATTCTGGGCAAGTTAAGGGTGCTAAGCAGGGCATTCTTGGCAGACATCAAAAACTGAAACTATACTAATTTCATGATCTCTATTCATACCTTGACTTATGACTGGGATTCATTCCCATTATGATATTAGAAACCCAGAACACTTGAAGAAATTAAACTGGGGGAACTGTACCAGGACTGGACCACTGGAAGGAGACCTGAGTACAGACACAAAACATGCTGGAGAGATTTTTATTTCTCAGTTTACCTGGGAATCCACAGGATGAGAGGGCGACTGGTGCTCTGCTCTGCTTGTTGGCCACTGCAGCCTTCCCTAGGACAAGGGGTTTAAAATAATAGATGAACAAATCATGAACACAAATTCTGACAAAAGCACGAAGCTCCCCAGACCCATATTTCAAAAAGACACATTATGTAATATTGTCTTTGGCTGGCAGTTTGACATTTGCAACTGTATCAAAGCAGAAGTTTTATCAAGATTCAAACTCAGTTTTACATATGTTTGTATCCCGCTACTTAAATCAGACAGTTTATGAAACCCTGCCTATTGGTCATTTCCTTTAACTCCAAAGACATGCATCTGGAGCCTTTCTCCCCAGGCCTCCCCTGAAAATGAACTCTGCCCCAGTTGGAGTTTCCAGGTAAACAAATGATAAATAAACTAAAATTGAGTTGCCACTAACAGAAATAGTAACTCTTCTTCCATCCCTCTTCACCATCTGACCAACTACAGTTTCATTTTCCTTAGCACATATTGATCACAACAATTCTATTACAAATACACATCGGGGAAGACATCAAAGTTAGATTAACTGTGAAATGGTCTAGACATTAGTGCAGATGATTAAGGCTATGACCTGTTAACAAGCAACTTCTTGTAGTAGAGGATTTGACTCTCTCATCCTTCATCTGGCCACTGTGTGCCCACTGTGTGACCTTGAGCAATTCACTTAACCAGATATTTCTTTGGGGCAACTCAATACATACATTTTAACTAATAACCCATACCATTTAATAAAGAAAAGTATTCAGAAAAATATCATTATTAATATTCCCAAAGTATAATATTATTAAAATTCATATTATATAAGTATAATAGTATTAAAATTCATAATGAAAGCCACCTGCAGTAGACGTTTCAATTCCCCATATAAATCCCTAGATTATTCCTAGATGAAGTCTCCTAGATAATTTTGCAGACTTTTAGATTTACTCATCTGTAAATGCTGCAGTAGTGTAGAAGGCATTGTTCCTTATATCCCTTAGATGTTTCAAAATTCTAAGGCAATCTGACCTCAAGATTTCTCCAGTAGACCATTTTTAAAGGTTCACAAGTGCATCTAAATTAATATACCACATCCATATGAAACAGACTGCATTCTTATATCCTGTTTACTTTCTTGCATAGTGTATCAATATATGGAGCAATCATGCTGAAATGCTCCCTCTATCAGGTTAATATCTTTCTAAGCCTAGAAAAGACCAGTAAATGAAATGAGCATCCTGAATTACTGAGCAGTATCAATCTTTTATACAAAGTTCTCCCTGTTACCTCATTTAACAAAAAACTGGCCAATACTAACATATACATAAAGTTGTTATATTTTTATTTGAAACATATTCCAGGAAAAAATAAATTTCATTCTCATCCTTCTGAGACGAAATGTCATTTGATTTGCCTGATATCACATTTTTGCTGTGAATCCATGCAGTGTGAGATTATGAGCTACATAAATCTCAAAATAGTTGATAATTCAAGTAGTTTAATCACTGTTTGAACTATGAGATCATAATAACTTGCTTGTAATTCTAAAATCTGCATTGATTGCATTTTCATGAAATGAAATCAAATCTGGTTTCCATAATTTGCTAATGACAGTCAGAAGAGTTACTAAACCACACACAATTCTTTCAGAATTCTGAGATAAATTCCACAAAGCCACATAATTTGGTCCACTTTTAAATTTAACAATATTTTCAGACACTGCTGTTATGTAAATGCTCTGCCATCAACTGCCTTATAAGACTGTTTCTTTGACTCAACTTAGTCATCTTCTCATCCTATTTGTGAATACTAAGCAAGTAATAATGCCAGACAGAGTATCCATTACTCGCAAAATAACTGGCCATCCGATAGTGGGTGTTATGAAGCCTGATGCCACAGACATATACACAAAATGTCTGTACCTGCAGTTCCTCTCATATTGAGTAGGATTACTATTGCAACAGCACATCATCAGTGGGGTAAAACTAACCCACCTCACAATGGTCTAACTCTAGATCATGTTCCCTATTATTAGTTTAACTGCTGGCAAGGGCAGTGCACAACAACTTTAGTACTAAAATTGCTCGTTTCCTACAGCTGTCCATATTACAGTATGCTCTGTAGTAATTTCCCCCCCACTGTGTATAATGCAAGTGCAGCTTTAATAATACATTATTACAAAACAAAATTTCTGCAATGGTACACCTCAATAATGTACTGTAAAATTGTATGTATTGTTATTGTAAGAATAAATGCTTGCAGTGCTACCTCCATCCCTAGTGTCAGCTATAATACATAAATGCCTGCAGTGCTGGCTTTAACTCTATAATGTAAAATTGTATGTAAGACTTAAATATGGACACAGTTCCTGCTATTGTAAGACTAAATGCATGTAGTGGCACAGCATAAGCTATAATTAAAAAAACATCTGCACTTGTTTCCCACCTTTCCTGTAACTAATCTAGTCCAGATAGAGATTTGCTATATCCAGGACTGTTTGTAAGCTTCTGAGTGGTGCCAAAGTCTGCTCTTCAATTTTTCCCTTAGATCTGCTAGTTCTCTCCTCTCCTGCACTTTTACTAGCTTATTAGTTTAGCACTTTACCAGACTTCTTGTAGCAATTATTGTAGCACACAAAAGTGGTATCAGCACTAAATGCTCTACAAGGAAACAGCTCCAGTATTTATTAATGCCCACCCCTCCAGCCATGTCTAAAGGTCAGTTCCCTGTGCTTTCTCCTATTAACCTGGTGAACTTGGGCATCCTGAAGCAATGTAATAACTGCCTCATGAACACTGACAACCCTCTCCTCTTACCTCCCAATACTCAGACTTGTGAGAGATGCACTTATATATCCAAATTGGAAGTCACGCACTCTCCAGCCAAAACCGGAATAGCTGGTCAAGAGGAGAAGGTCATCTCTTGCACCACACCACATGGAACACATTTTCTGCCTTCACATAAAAACACAAACCACACACCAACCTTTGCAGAGGATCTCAATAAAAATCTACCCAAACAGCAGAGACCTCCAAGGCAGAAACGCACTTGACCACCACAACACAACACTAATCACGAGACACATAACTCCCATATACAGTGTGCCACTCAACCAAAGCCCTAAGGGAAAATAGCATGCCCAACACACTAGTCATAGGTGACTCAGTGGTGAGGCACACTGATGTCCCACTCACAAGGTTGAATAAGTTGAAAGTAACAGTCAGCTGCCTGTCAAGTGCCAGGACCCGCCACATAACGCACACACTCAGGTCCCTCAATAACAGGTACAAATATGACTCTGTCATTGTACATGTGGGTGTGAATAACCAGAGATGTACTTCCCTGGACTACATGCAAACAGACATGGAGGAGTTCTTGGATTATGTAGCCCAGGCGGGTATGACCCTAGTCCTGAGCAGCATCCTACCATCACCCAGAATGATACCACAGTACAAGCAGAAAATGATTGATTTCAACAATTGGCTAAGTTTCTGGTGTAATAATAAGGGGATCCAGTATCTGTCTGCCTGGGATGACATGATTGACAGACGTCAATGCTTTGCCAGAGATGACCTGCATCTGTCACCCCTGGGCTTCCAGATACTGGCCAAGGCTCTTGCCACCCCTGTAGTGCCTTTTTTAGGTGCTGTTCCACAGACCAAATTACCACCGTAACAGCTACAAACAAATTCAATCTGAGAGTCATGCTAGTCAACACTAGAAGTCTAAATCTCAAAATGGATTCACTCAAAGCACTCCTTAAAATGGAGAACATCGACGTTTGTGCTGTAACAGACCTGGTTCAAGGCAGCAGAAAGCACCCCTGCACTACCAGGCTATAACTCATTCTGCCCCTTTTGGCCCCAGAAATTGGACCGAAGATACAAGGGTAGAGGTGTTTCCATATTCATAAAGGATGTGCACACCTCCAGACTGGTAGCCCAACATAACAGATCTGAGATACTTCAGGTGTAGCTAACATTGGGTAAGACAGCGATTCAGGTCATAACCTGGTATAGGTCCCCAACCATGTCCCAAGACTCACACTCCATGTTTCTAAGCACCCTGGAGAATATTAGGATCCTAGCTAATACACTCATACTGGGTGACTTCAACTATCCCTCCATTAACTGGGAAAACTACTCATGTACCAATACACTTGCCCAATGCTTTCTGGAATTCATTAATTCCAATGCTCTGGACCAGCTTGTTCTTACCCCCACTAGAGGTAGCAACATCCTTGATCTGGTCATTACTAACATGGGCGACCATTGCTCTACACCAATAGTCAACTCCTCCCTGGTTAGATCGAACCACAAACTAATCACCTTGAAAATCCACATCCCCCCACCCCCACTAAGGTAACCACCATGAAAAACTTCTCCAAAGATAACTTTGAGCTCCTAAAAACAGAGGTGGCTAACTTCACGGCACCCATCCAAATGGAGAATAGTTGCATGATTGCCAAATCATACACCAGTTCACTGTACAAACACATACACAAATGCATGGATCTCGCCATACCAAACAGAACCAAGACACTCTTCTCAAAAAAAAAAGAAAGCCAATCTGGTGATCCCCTGCCATAAACAAACTCTACAACAGAAGGAGGAAATTGATGTGGAATAGGGTGAGGTCCCAAAACTGGAAAAACTCCTTTATCAGCTTCAATAAAAGGTTGAGATCCCTCATCAAATCCTCCAAAGCTAGCTATGAAAACAGAATTGCAGCAGATAGTAAAGACAACCACAAGACTTTCTATAGTTATGCAAAGAATTTCCACGGCAATACCCAGATTTGCTCTGAGCTACTGCACAATGGTACCTCCTATACCGAGCCAACAGATATTTCCAATATACTGGCCAACAGATTCAGTGCTAACTTTAGCCATCTCGCCCCCTCAAAGGACCAGTCAAAATACCAGTAGATTGCCAGGCAACCAGTATTACTGCTGCACAGATTAAAACAACACTGGACAAGAATACAGCTTCTGTGGGACCTGACAATATCCCTGGCTGTGTTCTACATGAACTACAAAGTGAACTGGCACCTCACCTGTGTGCCTTGTTTAATCACAACCTCACCTCAGGTTTTGTCCCTACCAAATGGCGCACTGCTAAAGTCATCCATCTCCACAAAGGAGGAGTGACTACAGACCCCGGGAATTATTGCCCCATTAGCCTGATGAGTCTGATATAAAAAGCTATGGAATGCATCATCGTGGACCTAATAAACAAGGATATAGGGAATCTCCAAACTCTGGATCCTACACAGTTTGGTATTGTGAAGGGTAGACCATGCCTGCTCAACTTGGTTGACTTATTTGAGTCAGTCACCAGAGCTGTGGATGAAGGCAAGGTGGTTCATACAGCCTACCTTGATCTGGCCAAGGTCTTTGATACCATTCCCCACTCAGGAATCATAGAAAAACTCACTAAGCTAGGCATCAACCCCTATATCACTAGGTGGGTTGCAAACTGGCTCACAGATAGAACCCACAGTGTGAAAGTAGCTGACTCCAAGTGAGACTGCCAATCAGTCAAGAGTGGTGTCCCACAGGGTTCAGTGCTGGGTCCTCTCCTGTTTATTATCTACTTCTCCGAAGTCCAGGCCAACACAAAGGGACTCTGGCTGACAAAGTTCACAGACGATTGCAAGTTGGGAGCTATTATTAACTCCACAAGTGTTGTTGACATCCTACAGAAAGGCCTCAATGAAATCAACGACTGGTATCAGAACCATGGACTTAAGCTCAATGCCAAAAAATGTGCCGTCATCCCCCTTGGGAAAATCCCGGTTCCCTTGAATTACCACATTGATGGTAGTCCACTAAACACAGAAGGCATTATAAGAGATCTGGGAACACATTGCCACTGTAGTCATAAAGTCCTTCTATGTGGCACATCTCATTACTAAGAGTTTTGCATCCAGGAAGAAAGAGGTCATTGTCTCCCTCTACTCTTCCCTCATTAGGTCAGTCATCGAATACAATGCCCCACTTGGCATGTACCTCACTAGACACTTGCAACAACTGGAGAGGCCGCAAAAGTATCTCACAAAGAGGAACCTAGGACTTAAACACTTGTCCTATATGGACAGACTCAAAAAACTCCAACTATTCTCTGTCTCATATCGCCTACTTAGAGGCAATCTCTGCTTGACTTACAAAGCCATGTCTGACCCAGCTCTGTTAGAAATGCTACATCTAAAGAAATCCCAATCCCTCCACACCACACGATCCAGGGACCTCAACCTCATTACCACAATCAACAGAATATGCTGGAGGGAAAGGTTCATAACCCAGAGACTGCCCTTGCTATGGAATAGACTTCTCATACATGTCAAGCAGAGCACCTCACTGGCCCTCTTCAAGAGAAATATTGATGAGGGGATGGGAAATAGAAAATTCACCCCTGGGATCACTCCAGTGGCTCTACTCGATAGAGGCACTAGGAACTAAGTTCGGGTGGCACAATGCCAGGGTAACCCTATGGGCTAGGCTTGTAAAGGCTCCAGGGCCATTAGCCTAGTACACACCTATGAACCTATATATATATATATATATATATATATATATATATATATATATATGTATATATATATATATATATATATATATATATATATATATGTATATATATATATATATATGTATATAAAATATATATGTGCTACAGCATCATACATATTCCTATTCCTACACACACTCTCACACACACACACACACACACACACACACACACACACACACACACATATATATATATATATATATATATATATATATATATATATATATATATTATATATATTTAGGATCTATATCACTTCGAAGAAACGGCAGAAGTTCAAACATCATATGTTCGAACTTCTAACCTCGAAGTGCAAAACCATCGAAGGTTTAGAACAGCGATTTTTTTCCCAGGGAAAAAAAATTGCTGTTCCAAGAAACACACACACAACACAAGCACACCAAAAAAAACAGCAATCCACACACATACACTTAAAATCCTACATCTAACCCTACACTAAATTGTGCATACACTACTATCTATCCACTTACCTAAACCCAAACCCTAAGGTCCGTCACTATCGCACACTCACCTGACCCACTCCCTAACCCTAACTCACCTATCCTGCCCTAACCCTAAAGTCCATCACTATCGCACACCCACCTCACCCGTGCCCTAACCCTAACTCACCTAACCCACACCCTAACCCTAACATCTGCACAATCACACACTTACCTGAACCTGACCCGCAACTTTCCACCACAGTGCTGAAAATAGCGAAGCCACAGAAACGGCCCACCGCATTCTTTCCCTGGGAAAGAATTCAGTGTTCTGCAGCTTCGTGATAATCAGTTTTCGAACTTTACAGTTCGAACATATGGTGTTCGAACTGCTGAAGATTCGACAAACTGATAGGAACCCTATATATATATATATATATATATATATATATATATATATATATACATATATATACATATATATATACATATATATATACATATATATATATATATATATATATATATATATATATACATATATATATATATATATATATATATATATATATATATATATATATATATATACATATATATATATATATATATATATATATATATATATATATATATATATATATATATATAGGCATAACAATAAACCAAACATACTAGGCATTGACAACTCAGTTGTGAGACACACTGATGCCCCCTTGTGATGCCCGTGCCCTGGCCCAGCAATCAAGGAGCCTCAATCCTCACCACTAACACCAGAGTGGGCGTCTCATATAGGAGAAAGGATAACAAATACATACAGAAAAGTACAATTTCCCTTAAGTGCACACAGAGATCACAGTCAGTCTGGGTCTGGTTGCTCCCCTGCTCTACAGGGCCCCAATAAGACTCCCCACTGGCACAGCTATAGGGTCCAGATCTCTGTCTAGCTGGCAAGCTAACCTCCAGTACCCTCTCTGTCCAACCAGTGCTTCATGTCCCTGCCCAAGTAGCTGACACACACACACGCACATACACACACTTTGAGATAAGTATTTATACAACTTCACAGACACTCCTGGGAAAGGCTGACACAGATTCTCCAGCTTGCCCCTATACCCAGACTGTAGTAATTACTGCCATCACCAGCTAATAATTATCAGCTACCCAAAGGCCCTTAAAAGGATATCCATTTATTACTGTGCAATATTATTATCCAATAGTAAGTGTGACTAAACAGTCTTAAGGCTTATTTGGAGTGACTTAGATAGTAAACTCTATAAATATGCAATGTACTCTAGAGCTTAATTTATCTCTTCATAAACCAGCCACAGTTGAAAAGGGTTTAAAAATATTTAATAATAAATGCTAAAAACACAAGACAATACTATTACACCACAGTGCTATTCAAGAGTTCAGAGATAAACAATACAGTAGGAAAGTTCTGATCTGAATACAGAAAAACACTTAGTCTAATCTTTATAAATCCTGGCTACTTCTAGGAGAAAACACAGTTCAACATACTACTTATATAAAGAGAGCATAAGGGAGTGCTGAGTTGGATAGTCAAGATCAAAATGCTTGCAGTCTCTCTCTGAGCAATAGTTTTTAAAATCACTAACAAACATTTTTGCTGGGCCATCCCAGATTACATCATTCTCATTTAGTTCCCATTACATCATTTCTTTGACACTTAGCCTGAAGTTCCCAGGCCAACAGGCTACATTATGTAGCAAGCTAACACCTGCTCAGGAAGCTGCAACAATAAAAGACATTTCACATGTACACTCTAGTAATTATTCCTTAAGTTAAAACAATAGAAAGAATGTGCTAGCTCAGACAGACTGACTCCAAGGTCTACAGATCAAAGGCTAGATTTGAAATAATTTTAACTTCAAAAGAAAGATTTGAAATGCTTGACTAGGTTTTCCTTACAGTAGATGGCAATGTTGCTACAATCTTGAAGTTCAACATTTTACAGTGTTTTCTTTCATTTAAGAAACAAGTCTGTATTTTACATTTATATTTACAAATGCCAGAATTATGTATCAAATTTTATTTGACTAGGCTGGCAGACTTCACCCATCTCCACCAGTCTTCACACCCCTCACCAGCCTCGACAAGAAGAAGGTCACAGTCAGTTGTCTGTCAGGTGCCAGAATCTGCCACATCATGCATGCACTTTAGTCTTTCCACAAAAGGTACAAGTATGACTCTGTCATTGTTCATGTTGCTGTGAATGACTTGAGATGTACCTCCCTGGACTATATGAAGAGAGACATGATTGAGCTCTCAGAGTATGTGTCCTAGGCAGGTATGACCCTAGCCCTAAGCAGCATCCTACCTTCATGAAGAATGATATTACAATACCAGCAAAAACTAACTGACTTCAATGACTGGCTTAGTTTCTGGTGTCATTCCAAACGGGATCCAATATCTGTCTGCCTGGGATGACATGGTTGACAGACCTTGATGCTTTGCCAGAGATGGCTTCCACCTGTCACCCCTGGGGTTCCAGATCTTGGTCAAGGCTCTTGTTTCCCCCATTGTGTCTTTTTTAGGCTATGTCCCAAAGACAAATCTTCCAACATAAAAGATCTGTCAAAAAGCAAATTGAAGGTCATGCTGCTTAATGCACTCTCTGGAGACTCGTTTCACACTGGGAAATGCCGATGTCTGTGCGGTCACGGAAACTTGATTCAGGACTGCGAAGAGCACCCCACACTTTCCAACCCCAAAATGAAATTGGGAAAACTAATGGTGTTGGAGTCTCTATCTTCATTAAAAACAGGCACACCTCCAGACTGGTTTGCCAGCATGATGCACTGGAATTACTCCAGGTGCAACTGACAATTGGCAAGACACCCATCCAAGTTATAGCCAGCTACAGGCATCCCTCCATGACTCAGAACACCCACTCCTCCTACCTGGACCTACTTGACTCCATCAAGGTACCGCTTAACACCCTGATCCTTGGTGACTTCAGCTACCCCACCATAGAATGGGTGAACTATTACTGCAGTAATGCACTTGCCCAATGATTTCTTGACTTCATTAATTCTAATGCACTAGACAAGCTGGTCTCATCCCCCACAAGGGGAGATAACATTCTGGATTTGGTTCTCACCAACATGGGTGACCGCTGCGCCACTCCCCTAGTATGTTCTTCCCTGGTGAGATCAGATCATTGGTCTGTCTCATTCAAAGCTTTTATCACACCCCTCCCCCCTAGCCATAACCAGGCTAAAAAGCTGACTACAACCTCCTAAGGGAGGGTATTAGTAGCTTCACACCACTGCCTCCCTCAGAGAATGCAGACAACTATGCTGAGCAGTGTACCAATACAATATATAAGCACCTGTACAACTGCATGGACTCAGCCATACCCAACAGAACTAAAACCTGCTCCTCGAGGAAACATAAACCTGTCTGGTGGACATCCTCTATCAACAGGCTTTATAACAAAAAGAAGAAACTGTTGTCCAAGGGTAAAAAGGAACAAATTCCAAATTGGAAAATCTCCCTCCTCAGCCTCAACAAGCAAATTAGATCACTAGTGAAAACCTCCAAAGCCAATTATGAATTGAAACTAGCCTCTGAAACAAAGGAAAACCACAAAGCTTCTTCAGTTATGTCAGGAACTTCCATGGCAAAGCCCAGGTTTGCTCAGAATTAGTACTTAATCGTACCACTTACAGTGATCCTGTTGACTTAGCCAACCTGCTAACTGATAGGTTCAGCACAAACTTCACCCCTATCCCCCCAAAGGACAATTCAACATCTCCGGTACTTGTTCCATACCTCGCATCTCTGTAGATCAAGTGTTAAAGGCCCTATCCAAGGCAAAGAACACAGCTTCCATGTGACCCGATAGTATCCCAGACTGTATTCTGCACCATCTCCATGAAGAACTAACTTCACCATTGAGCACCCTATTGAACCACAGCCTAATTACAGGCTTCATTCCAGCAGAGTGGAGAACTCCCATTGTCATCCCATTGCACAAAGATGGTACCACTACTGACCTGGGAAACTATTGCCCCATTAGCTTGACAAGCCTGATATGTAAAGCCATGGAGTGTATTATTATGCAACTGATAAACAAGAACATAGGCAATCTCCAAGCACTTGACCCCACCCAGTTCGGATTCATCAGGGGCAGATCTTGCCTGTTGAACCTGGCTGACTTCCTTGAGACTGTTACCAATGACCTGGGTGAGGGAAAGTCAGTACAAGCAACTAACCTTGACTTGGCCAAGCCCTTTGACACAATCCCCCACCCAGGTATCATCAAAAAGCTAACACAACTTTGTGTAAATCCCTATCTCGTCAGGTGGGTGGTCAACTTGCTCATCGATAGGACCCACAAGATCAAAATATGCACCACCACCTCCAACAGCAGACCTGCAACTAGTGGTGTTCCCCAGGGATGGGATCTGTCCTGGGACCCCTACTGTTTGTCATCTACTTCTCAGAGGTTCAGGTAAAGTTAAAAGTCCTGTGGCTGACCAAATCTGCAGATGACTGTAAGTTAGGTGCTGTTATTGACTCCCCAAATTATGTTAACATGCTGCAAGAGGATCTCACAGCAACAAATGACTGGTGCCAAAGTTGTGGCCTTAAGTTAAATGCAAAAAAATGTATTATTATACCATTTGGCAAAAACATGGCGCCTACTGATTACAACATTGATGGCAACCCCCTAAGCGCACAACTTGTGGTGAGAGACCTGGGTATGCAGGTTGACAACAATCTCACATTCAACCATCATCTAGCGGCAGTGGTCAGAAAAGCCTTTTACTTGTTTCATCTCATAAGTAAAGGGATTGCATCCAGAAAAAAGGAGGTTATTACCTCTCTGTACTCCTCCCTCATTAGGCCTATAATTGATTATAACACCCCATTTGGTATGTACCTCTCCAAACACCTGCACCAACTAGAAAGGCTACAGAAATACCTCACAAAGAGAATCCATGGCCTCCAACACCTCTCCTATGTGGACAGGTCTAAATCACTATCACTCTACTTGATTTCATACAGATTGCTCAGAGGTGATCTGTGTCTCACCTACAAGGCAATATCGGATCCTACCCTACTAGAGATGCTCCATATCTGTAAGATAAACTCCTCATGCATTATCCACTTGAAAGGTCTAAATCTAATATGTGACATCAACAAAACCTGCTGGAGAGACAGGTTTGTACCCCAGAGGCTGCCTCATCTCTGGAACAGACTTCCCATACATGTCAAACAGAGTACCTCGATGACCCTCTTCAAACACAACCTTGATGAGTGGATAGGAAACCACAAATTCATTCCAGGGGTTCCACCTTTGTCGCTCATTGACAGGGGTGACAGGTGCTGACTGAGGTTTCTTTTTTGGGGATAAATTCTTGGCTAGGCTTGTAAGGGTCCCAGGGCTTATGATGGGCTTAGGCCATATGCTGAGTGTGTGGATCGCCACAATTATGACTCAATAAAACTGAGAAGCTGTTGGTAAACTACTCAGTGTATTATTTGTGGGATGGCTGATAAGAGTAAATGGATGGTAGGCGAAACAGTCCACGACTGCATCATCTTTATGAAAATGAAGTAGAAACTTTTCCTTCCATATATCTAAGTTCTACTTATGAAGTGAGCTACAGGCCTAAGAAGAATACCAGAAGCAAAGTTATAAATTCATGAGTCCCTACCATCTACTGCATGAGTCAAAAATGCTCTTACCTAAAAGAACTTGCTTAGTTCACATCTACATATACTTTGAAGCTTTATGACAGAAGAAACTTCAGGATCCAAACTGAAACTGACCAGGTTAAAGATAGGAATGGCATTTAAAAATAAATGTTTAAAAGTTTCTGAAATTAGTCCACTGGAGCATCTGTGATGGGTAAAAGTGCAGATGTTTGATCCCTGGTCCAGAAGTGAACCAATCCCTTTTGAGTACTCTTTGTCAGATTTTTGATTGTTTAAGAATTCGCAAAGCAAATGTGTTTGTGTGCATAATGATTTTGTTTACAGACATTCCAGATCTCTTTGTAGCCTTGCAGGGTGGATCTTAGGCCATCCATGAGGTGAAATTTCCATGTTTTGCCAAGTTTCATTATGCAAGAGTTAAGTCTCTGAGCAGAATGTTATTTTATTTTTTCCACCTTTAATTAGTGCTGTCACCTTTGAACCATTTATTTTTTCAATAGTTAGTTAATGTGCTTAAAGTTATTAGCATTTCAATAAACCTGAAGTTCATCTTGAAACTAAATGAATAAGAACAACTGCTTTTATAAGCCATGCATTTTAGATTATATACTAGGTTTCATTTATGATATGCTGATGATTTACACTGACTGCATATGGGCCCATTTAGCTTATAGCCTTGACTGTGAGTTAAAAGTCTTGTATGTCGCTGTGTATTCCCAAGCCATTATAATGAAATATGTTCATTTTTCAGAATTAATTTATACATTTCTGGTGATAAATTCCAAAGGAGAGGATTTAGAAAATGTTATATGTCTATATTTCCTGGATGTTTCTATTTGGTTACTTTATACATCTGCTCAAGGCCATTTGCATTCTTGTTTTCAGGTTGTTAGATGGTGATATTCATTTAGCCTACGTGGTTAATTGTAAGTGACTTTTATGTGCCGTATTTAATAGTGAATAGATCATAAGCAATTGGGGCATTTCTGTTAGGTTAAACTGACTAGATTGTCTTATGTAATTCAGTTTTATTTAATTTCCTACTAAGTATGTTGTTATAACTGCTACTTTTCTGTCTGTAATATGTTTCCCCTGCTTAAATAAACTACTACTGGTAATAGCATACATTGTCTACAGTAAGGATTTTCCTTCTGCTCTAAGTAATAAGTCTCCTACTCACATCTCTTTACAGTGTGTTTTGCTATGTTGGGTTCTGTTCATACCACTTCTTTTGTAATGTGTTCTATAGAGACCCATATTATTTTACCCATACTAAGGGTACACAGTTTTCAATATATGTGGATTTAGACACCATTTTTATTAGTGCATCTGTTCTACTGAAGATCTTCCATAAATGTGATAGCAGAATTCTAGGTTATCTTAAGCATCATCAATTATTGCATCCAGGGCATGAACAAATCTGAATAAAACTTAGTAAGGAATACTTCAGAAGACTTAAATTAATCCTGAAAACAGCACTGACATCTAGGAATAAAATCCATGCTATAAACCAATTTGCTCTTCCTGTCCTAACTTACAGTTTCAGAGTGATTGACTGGTCTGAAAACATGTTGGATAGATTATCTAGGAAAACAAGAAGGATGCTTCATGCTCACCAAATGATTTATAAAAATCAGTTCATACCAAGATTATATATTCCCTGTTCTGAAGGAGGGATGGACCTCCTTGAAATTGATTATATGTATAGATTTGCAATCGTGGGGACTCCACACATATCTGCTGACCTCACAAGACCCAAACATAGTGAAAGTTTTGAAACATGATGAGAATAAATCTAAGATGACTTCTCTGCTTAATCTAGCAGAAGCATATCGGCATCAAGCAGGAATGGAAATCAAACCAGAAGTAGATGAAAATCAGGCAGCAACTGAATGTGCCAGAAAACAAAAGAAAGAATATAAGGTAAAAAAATCATGTGAGAAGGCATGAAATGTGGAAAATGCATAAATATAATTGCAAGTATAGAAAACTTCTGGAAGAACCTCATGTTAATCAGGAATGAACACAGGAATGGTTAAGGAGAGGCAAATTTAAACCAAGAGATGAAAGGTTAAGGAGAAACAGACAAATGTAGGTTTTGTAAAACCGAACTGGAAAAGCTGCACACCTCATTGCTGGTTGCAACATACTAATGGCACAAGGATTGTATACTGAAAGGCATAGTAATGTGACAAGACTGTTTCACTGGGGATTGTGCAAACATTATGGTAATGAAGTAGCTGAAAAACACTGGAAACATGAGCCACAAAGCATCATAGAAAATGAAGAAGTCTACATCACATGGGATCATCCATTACCAACAGTTCAAAAGATAGATGCTAGAAAACCAGATATATTGGTCCTGGAAAAGAAGACAAAAGTAGCATTGATCACTGAAATTGCCACACCCAGTGACTACAGTGTCCTGCATGCAGAGAGAAACAAAGTCATAAAATATCAAGATTTGCAAGGAGAAACAAGAGCAATGTGGAAGAAAGATACCCAGAGTTCAAACAATAGTAGGAGCAACAGGTCTTATAAAGAAGAGTCTACAATCATATTTAGATATGCTACCAATACATGTAACTCTGTACGAATTGCAGAAGGAGTCATTACTTGGCACATTGCAGGTGCTGCAAAGAGCACTACTGACTAACATCAAAGAGTGAAAGTATGCTAATTTCATGAACTTTAATTGTACTTTAAAACGAAAAAACGATAAAGGCATCCACCAGAATCATACACAGCAGCTGTTCCCTTTTATATGAGTATCAGATACGTGAAATAAAACGTCTTGAATAAACAGTTCCTTCATAGACCATAAAACACTTTTATTGAACAAAAGTTAGTGCTTTCACCATGTTGGCTTCCTCAGACTTAAAAGGGAACAGCTGCTGTGTATGATTCTGGTGGATGCCTTTATCGTTTTTTTGTTTTATAGTGTTTGTGAAGCCACAGGAATCTTCACCCTTTGGTGGTGTGTGACTTTTTTAATTGTACTTTGACTTAGGAATGGGGTCCATTACCGTCATGGTAATAGAGACCCAAAAGACTTGCAGAAATTAAAAAAGGCATGAAAATCTAATTCAGTGTAGAAAATCTAATCCAGAAAGCACCACAACAGGACAGAGTAGTGGATATCCAAATTAAGGGGAAAACAGTGGAACAGGAAGCAATTGGTCAGGTGCCATAAGAAGATAATTTGGAGCCTTCCACAGGTAACCAGTATAAACATTCACTTGAAGCTCTAGACAGCAAGGGAAGGAACAGGAAACTGGAAACTCTGATGCAGTCAGTGTTGAGGAGTGATAGGCCAGTGTGTTCCCATATGATAGAGCAACGGATAGCACAGGATGAAATTAAAAAGAATATGCCACAAGAAGATGCTATGAAACCTTCTATAGAATGCCTGCAGGAAATGGAAAACAAGGGATGTGCCCTCAGTTTGGAAGAAAATGAGCTAAGAGAAGAGTTGCGTGATTTAATAGACCTAGACAGATATATCAAGCTCAATGAAAGAAATAGACTGCAGAAGGTTAATAAAACCCAAAAAGTCAGAAGTCTGATAAAACAAATTAATACAGTAATTAGGACTGTTCATGTAGATCCAGGCGATATAACAGAAGTAAACAGGATATATTACTGTGCAGCTAAATTAATAGCTGATAAAGTTCTACCACAAGAACACAGGATAGTGAAGGAAAGGAAGGGGAGAAATCAAATACCATCATGGAAATATAGAATAGAGAAAACTATACAGCAGTTAAGACAAGAAGTGTCACTGTTAGAAGACTATAGAAGAGGGAACAGATCAACAAAAATACTAAGAAAGATAGATGTGATAAAAGCACTGCGCAATATTAGAAAGACCAGGATCTATCGTGCACTATCACAAAAAAAAATCAAATAAAAGATAAAAAAATAATGTTCAGCACAGGCAGAAAAACTTAGAAGATACAAAGATAAATATAAAGGAAAAGTACAAAATAAGCAATTTATTAATGACCCAAAAAAGTTTTAAAGAGAACTGGGAAATAAGGTAAAAGGAATTGAAAGACCGCCAAAAAAAGAAGAAATAGATACATTTTGGAGAAGTATCTATAAAGGTCCTGTGGAACATAACAAAAATGCTAAATGGACAGAAGAAGATAAAGAAAGAATAAGAGGTTTAGAAGTACAGGATATGAAATGAGATGATGTAACACCCAGAGTCATTGAAATAAAGTTAAGAAAAGCCTCTAATCGGAAAACCCCAGGCCCAGATGCAGTACCTAACTTTAGGCTGAAAGTATCAACATCTTTGCACAAATATTTAGCCGTGAGTAAGAACTATTTATACGCACACCCCGAACAGAAAAACAATGCTCCTACTTAAGAGTGAACCTGCAAGCTACCCTAAAATTATAGACCAATAACTTGCCTTCCAACTACATATAAACTATACAAAGGAATTGATGCCGACAGAGTTTATAGTCATTTAGAAGAAAACTCAATTATGGTAGTAGAACAAAAGGTCAATAAAAGAAAGTCATATGGAACAAAGGATCATTTGTTGTTAAAGTCATACTGGAGAACTGTAAAAAGAGGAAGAAGCTAAGTATGGCATGGATTGACTACAAAAAAGCATTTGATAGTATCCCACATTCATGGATAAAAGATTGCTTAAAAATGTATATGATGCCCCCTACACTGATCGACTACATTACAGTGACCATGAAACAGTGGCAGACCAATTTGCAATTAAGCCATGAAAAAGGACAAATTATTATCCCAGGGATAAAAATTCAAAGGGGGATATTCCAGGGTGACTCTTTGCCACCGTTGCTGTTCTGTCTTGCCCTTAACCCATTCAGCTGTCTACTTAACAGCTTAGGCCATGGCTATAGTTTGGCTCTTAGAAAACAAGAAAGTGTAAAGACTTATCATCTTCTCTTTGTCAGTGATTTAAAACTGTATAGCTCATCAGATGATGCAAGTTGTCAAAACTTTTTCAGATGATATAAGAATGTCATTTGGTCTTGAGAAATATGCAAAAGCAACCTTTAAAGCAGAAAAACTGCAACACCAGGAAAACATCAGTTTGGGACAAGAATGCGATATAAAAGAACTTGAGCAAGAAGAAGTGTATAAATATTTGGGAATTGATGAAGGATCAACAATAAAACATGTCGAAGTGGGAATAAAACTTAGTAAGGAATACTTCAGAAGATTTAATCCTGAAAACAGCATTGACATCTAGGAACAAAATCCAAGCTATAAACCAATTTGCTCTTCCTGCCCTAACTTAACAGTTTTGGAGTAATTGACTGGTCTCAAAATGTGTTGGATAGATTAGATAGGAAAACAAGAAGGATGCTTCATGCTCACCAAATGATTTATAAAAATCACTGCACACCAAGATTATATATTCCCCATTCTGAAGGAGGGATGGGCCTCCATGAAATTGATTATATGTATAGATCTGCAATCGTGGGACTCCACACATCTACTGACATCACAAGACCAAAACATAGTGAAAGTTTTGAAACATAAGGAGAATAAATCTAAAATGACTTCTCTGCTTAATCTAGCAGAAGCATATCGGCATCAAGCAGGAATGGAAATCAAATTAGAAGTAGATACAAATCAGGCAGCGACTGCATGTGCCAAAAAACAAAAAAAAAAGAACCAGATGAAAAGGCAAGAAATGTGGAAAATGCATAAATATAGTAGCAAGTATAGAAAACTTCTGGAAGAACATCATGTTGATTAGGAACAAATGCAGGAATGGTTGAGGAAAGGAGAATTCAAACCAAGAGATGAAAGATTAATATTGGCAGCCCAAGATAGTGGGCTGCATACATGTTGGTTTACAAAGTCCATTGAACATGTGGGAGAAACAAACAAATGTAGGTTTTGTAAAACCAAACTGGAAACAGTTGCACACCTTGTTGCTGGTTGTGACATATTAATGGCAGAAGGCCTGTATACTGAAAGGCATAATAATATGGCAAGACTGTTGCACTGGGGATTATGCAAACATTATGGTATTGAAGTGGCTGAAAAATACTGGAAACATGAGCCACAAAGCACCATAGAAAATGAAGACGTCTACATCAGATGGGATCATCCATTACCAACAGTTCAAAACAGTTCAAAAGATAGATGTTAGAAAACCAGATATACTGGTCCAAGAAAAGAAGACAAAAGTTACATTGATCATTGAAATCAACTACAGTCTCTTGTTTACAGAGAGACACAAAGTAATAAAATATCAGGATTTGCAGGCAGAAATGAGAGCAATGTGAAATAAAGATACCCAGACAGTTCCAATAGTAGTAGGAACAACAGGTCTTATAAAGAAGAGTCTACAATCATATTTAGATATGCTACCAATACATGTAACTCCATACAAATGGCAGAAGGAGTCATTACTGGGCACATTGTGGGTGCTGCAAAGAGCACTATTGGCTGACATCAAAGAGTGGAACAATTCTAATTTCATGAACTTTAATTGTACTTTGACTTAGGAATATGGTCCATTCCTGTCATGGTATTAGAAACGCAAAAGACATGGAGAAATTAAAAAAGGCATAAAACATGAGGAGAATAAATCTAAGATGATTTCCCTGCTTAGTCTAGAAGAAGCATATCGGCGTCAAGCAAAAATGAAAATCAAACCACACGTAGATAAATCAGGCAGCAACTGAAGGTGCCAAAAAACAAAAGAAAGAATATAAGGTAAAGACCAGATGAGAAGGCAAGAAATGTGGAAAATTCATCAATATAGTTTTGAGTATAGAAAACATCAAGAAGAACCTCATGTTGATCAGAAAGTAATGCAGGAATGGTTAAGAAGAGGCAACTTCAAACCAAGAGATGAAAGGTTAATATTGGTGACACAAGACAGTGGGCTACGTACACGTTAGTTTACAAAGTCCTTTGAACATGTGGGAGAAACAGACAAATGTAGGTTTTGTAAAGCAGAACTGGAAACAGTTGTGCAGCTCATTGCTGGTTGTGCCATACTAATGGCAGAAGGACTGTATATTGAAAGGCATAATAATGTGACAAGACTATTGCACTGGGAATTGTGCAAACATTATGGTATTGAAGTGGCTTAAAAACACTGGAATCAAGGCATCATAGAAAATGTTGAAGTATATATCGTTTGAGATCACCCATTATGAACAGTTCAAAAGACAGATGCTAGAAAACTGGATATAATGGTCCATGAAAAGAAGACAAAAGTAACATTGACATGATTGATCATTGAAATCAACACACCCAGTGACTACAGTGTCTCGCATACAGAGAGACACAAAGTCAAAAAATATCAGGATTTGCAGGCAGAAATGAGAGCAATTTCGAAGAAAGATACCCAGACAGTTCCAATAGTATCAGGAGAAGTTGGTCTTATAAAAAAGAATCTACAATCCTATTTAGATATGTTACCAATACATGTAACTTCATATGAATTGCAGAAGGCGTCATTACTGGGCAAACTGCAGGTGCTGCAAAGACCACTTCTGGCTGACATCAAACATTATAACAATAATAATTTCATGTACTTTAATTGTACGTTGATCTAAGAATGGGGGTCAATTCCCATTATGGTATTAGAAACCCAAAAGATTTGGAGAAATTAAAAAGGGAGAAACAGGAAACTGTGGCAACTCTGATACAGTCAATGTTGTGGGGTGATAGGCTAGTGAGTTCCCATATGAAAGAGCAAGCGATGACACAGGATGAAATGGAAGAGAATGTGGCACAGGAAGATGCTCTGGAACATTCTATAGAATGCCCACAGGAAATGGAGAACAAAGAATGTGCCTTCAGTTTAGAAGAAAATGATGTAAGAAGAGTTGCTTGATTTAATAGAGATGGACAAACATATTAAGATCAATGAATTGAAACAGACTACATAAAGTTAATAAAAACACAAAAATTAGAAGTTTGATAAAACAAATGAACACAGTAATTAGGACTGTCCATAAATATTCATATGATGTAACAGAAATAAATAGGATATATTACTGTGCAACTAAATTAATGGCAAAGTCTTACCACAAAAACACAGGTTAGTACAGGAAAGGAAGGGGAGAAATCGAGTGCCATCATGGAAGTATCAGAGAAAAATATAAACCAATTAAGAAGTGTCACTGTTAGAAGACTATACAAGAGGGAACAAATCAACAAAAATATTTAGAAAGATAGACGTGATAAAAACAATGCACAGTATCAGAACAGATCAGGATATATCATGCACTATCTGAAATAATAAATTAAAAAATATACTGCACAGCCAGAAAAACGTAGAAGATATGCAGATAAATATAATGGAAAAGTAGAAAATAAGCAGTTTATTGATGACCCAAAAAAGTTTTATACAGAATTGGGAAACAAGGCATAAGGAATTGAAATATCACCAAAAAAAAGAACAAATAGATACATTTTGGAGAAATATTTATGAAGATCCTGTGGAACATAACAAAGATGCTAAATAGATAGAAGAAGCAAAAGAAAGAATAAGAAGTTCAAATGTACATGATTTGCAGTGGGATGAAGTAATGGCCAGAGAAATTGAATCAAAGTTAGGAAAAGCTCCTAACTGGAAAACCGCAGGCCCAGCTGCAGTACCTAACTTCTGGTTTAGAGTATTAACATCTTTACATGAAGATTTAGCCATGAGTAAGAACTATTTACATGCGCACCCCAAAGAGACACCAGCCTGGTTACAACAGGAAACACAATATTCCTACTTAAGACTGAACTTGCAAGCTATCCTAAAAATTATAGAACAATAACTTCTCTTCTGATGATGTATAAACTATACAATGGAATTGATGCTGACAGAGTTTATACACATTTAGAAGAAAACTCAATCGTGGCAATAGAGCAAAAGGGTAATAAAAGAAAGTCATATGGAACAAGGCATCATTTGATGTTAAATAAAATCATAATGGAGAACAGTAAAAGGGAAGAATCTATGTATGGCATGGATAGACTACAAAAAAGCATCTGACAGTATCCCACATTCATGGATAAAAAGAGTGCTTAAAAATGTATAAGATACACTTTACACTGATCGATTACATTGCAGCGACCATGAAACAGTGGCAAACCACTTTGCAGTTAAGCCATGATAAGGGACAAATTATTATTCCAGGGATAAAAATTCAAAGGGGGATATTCCAGCGTGACTCTGTCAACACTGCTCTTTTGTCTTGCCCTTAACTCATTAAGCTGTCTACTTAACAGAATTATGGCATGGCTACAATTTGACTCCCAGAAAACAACAATGTGTAAAGAATTCTCATCTTCTTTTTGCAGATGATTTAAAACTGTATAGTTCATCAGATGAGGAACTGAAAGCACAACTGCAAGTGATCAAAACTTTTTCAGATGATATAAAATTGTCATTTGGTCTTGCTAAATGTGCAAAAGCAACCTTTAAAGCAGGAAACTTGCAGCACCAAGAAAACATCTGTTTGGGAGAGGAATGTGATATAAAAGAACTTGAATAAGAAGGCGTGTATAAATATGTGGTAATCAATAAAGGATTAATAATGAAACATGAACAAATGTGAATACAACTTAGTAAGGAATATTTTAGAAGACTTAAATTAATACTGGAAACAGTATTGAAATATAGGAACAAAGTCCAAGCTATAAACCAATTTGCTTTTACGGTCCTAACTTACAGTTTTGCAATAACTGACTAGCCCCAAAATGTGTTGGATAGGTTGGACAGGAAAAAAAGGATGCTTCATACTCATCAAATGATTTATAAAAATCAATGCATACCAAGACTATATATTCCCCATTCTGATGGAGGTATGGTCCTCTTCAAAATTGTTTACATGTACACATCTGGAATCATGAGGAGAATAAGTCTAAGATGACTTCCCTGCTGAGTTTAGGAGATGTATATCTGCATCAAGTGGGAATGGAACTCAAACCAGAAGTATAAAAAATCAGGCTGCAACTGAATGTGCCAAAAATCAAAGAAAGAATATAAAGTGAAAGATCAGATGAGAAGGCAAGAAATGTGGAAATTGCACAAATATAGTTGCAAGTATAGAAAACTCATAAAACACCCTTGTGGTGATCAGGACTGAATGCAAGGATGGTTAAGGAGAGGTGAATTTAAACCAAAGATGAAAGGTTAATACTGGCAACCCAAGACAGTGGACTACATACACCTTGGTTTACAAAGTCTGTTGAACATGTAGGAGAAACAAACAAATGTAGGTTTTATAAAACAAAATTGGAAACAGTCACACATCTTGTTGCTGGATGTGATATCCTAATGGCAGGAGGACTATATACTGAAAGGCATAATAATGTGGTAAGACTGTTGCATTGGGGATTGGGAAAACATTATAATATTGAAGTAGTTGAAAAGCACTGGAAACATTAGCCAAAAAGCATCATAGAAAATGATGAAGTTTATATCACATGGGATCATCCATTACAAACAGTTAAAAAAAATAGAAAACCAGATATAGTAGTCCATGTAAAGAAGACAAAAGTAGCATTTACTATTGAAATTGCTACACCCAGTGCCTACAGTGTCTTACATACAAAGATACACAAAGTCATAAAATACCAGGATTTGCAGGCAGAAATTAGTGCAATTTGGAAGAAAGACACAAAGACAGTTCTAGTAGTAGTAGGAGCAATAGGTTTTATAAAAAGAATTTACAGTCGTACTTAGATACATTACTGATACATGTAACTTTGTATGAATTGCATAAGAAGTCATTACTGGGCACATTCCAGGTACTGTGAAGAGCACTTATGGCTAACATCAAAGACTGAAACAATACTAATTTCATGAACTTTAATCATACTTTGACTTAGAAATGGAGTCTATTCCCGTCATGGTATTAGAAATCCAAAAGACATGAAGAAATTTAAAAAGGGAGGGAGAGAACATGGCACAGGAAGATGCTCTGGAACTTTATATAGAATGCCCGCAGGAAAAGGAGAACAAAGAATATACCCTCAGTTTAGAAGAAAATGATCTAAGAGAAGAGTTGCTTAATTTAACAGAAATGTACAGACATATCAAGATTAATGAAAGAAATAGACAACAAAAGGTCAACAAAACCCAAAAAGTTAGAAGTTTAACAAAACAAATGAACACAGTAATTAGGACTGTCCATAGAGATTTATGCAATATAACAGAAGTAAATAGTCTGCTTTACTGTGCAGCTAAATTAATAACAGATAAAATCGTACCACAAGAACACAGAGTACTAAGGGAAAAGAAGGGGAGAAATAGAATGCCATTATGGAAGTATCAAATACAGAAAACTATAAAATACTTAAGACAAGAAGTGTCACTGTTAGAAGAGTATAAAAGAGGGAACAGATCAACAAAAATAGTCAGAAAGATAGATGTGATAAAAGCAATACACAGTGTTATAACAAATCAGCATTTATCATGCGCCATCACAAATAATAAACTGAAAATATCAGCACAGGCAGAAAAACTCAGAAGATATATAAATAAATATAAAGTAAAAGTAAAAAATAAGCACTTTATTGATGACCCATGTGACATCTCCTCTCTGGGCCACTAATCAAGGAGCCTGAATCCCCACCACTGACACTGGAGATGGATGTTCACTTGGAACAAAAATTGATACACTATATTTCCAGATGCAGCTGTCTGCATCAAACACAATTTCCCTTAAGAGCACACAGGGAACAAATTCAGTCTGGGGTATGGGTTTTATTCTCTCTCTCTCTCTGTCTCTCCGGGTCCCCAGTAAGACTCCCAATTGGTACAGCTATAGAGGTGAGTCCTCAGCTGAGTGTCCAAGCCAAGTCCTCCACCAGGAATGGCCACAGAATCACCAAATAGGTATGAGTACTCTCAAAGGTTAAAATATTCTCTAAAGGACCAGCCACAATGAAAAGTTTAAATATATTTAACAATAAGTAATAAAAACATGAACAAACAAAATATCTATTTACAATAAATGCCACAGATTCAATCACAGGAAATATTAAAATAACACAGATGAATAGATTCACACAAATACAGAAAAACAGTAATTAACTAATCTCACTATATTTTCCTGACTGATCTAAAAAATTACTATTCCCTGGTTCACTTACTAGAGCAAGGCAAGATGAAGTATGTGAGTGGTCTTCCACCTTTGTCAGGTTCCTAGAAACAGACTAACTTGAGACTTCAGTGAGAATGTATACTCTTGAAAGGTGGTTACACCGAGGCGCTGGAGAATAAAGAGTTTGCTTTTGGATTTGACTTTGGTTCCTGTTTTTTGATTCCTGACTTCTGAAGATTTTGCTGTTTTGGTATTGTTTTGGATCAGAGTTGTTTCTATCTGAAGGTGTGTGGAGTGGAGTTTGTGTAACTTGAGACTTCAGTCTAATCTAGTATTACAATATCATTACAGAGTTGGCTTACAGAATTACATCACACACATCTGGTCATATAACTTCTGATTCCCATACTACCCCCTTGGCTAGAAGCTGCCAGGATATAGCAAATATGTGTCAATAATACCCACACACAGAGCTTTGCTAAGATCTGTCACAGCTTCTGGAATTCAAAAAACAATTTCAAACTTCTACCCTTCCAGAGTAGCAATTAGTTCACTGCTAAAGACAATGCGGAAGCCTTACTAGTACTTGTTTTCCCAGACATTTTGTCTCTGGCTGCAATAAGAACTGTAAGACACAATCTTTATGACCTACATTAAGTAATTTAATTTCTTATTATTTTTCAAAGTTAGCTGGAGCTGAGCTTAACCTCTTCTCTTCCAGTATCCTCTGTTAAACCATATACATTTAATCAGTTACAATACAGTCGGGACCCACTGTGGTACATTTTTTAACACAAGCATCTGCACAAATCAGTTTGATATACAAATGACATATAATTCTTTACAAAATGTCGGCGCACCTACATCTGCCTACAGGGATATCATCAGGGGGCTTCTCTTCCAAGTCCTCATGTGAGTGTGGCTGTGGTTCTTCCGTGTGAGTGTGTGTGTGTGTGTGTGTGTGTGTGTGTGTGTGTGTGTGTGTGTGTGTGTGTGTGTGTGTGTGTGTGTGTGTGTGTGTGTGTGTGTGTGTACATTTCTGATGGGTGTCATCATCCATGGTTCCAGTGCATATCCAGCATCCCCCAGTAAATGGCCGTGTGGGATAACCCCCAGCAAACATCTGGTACAGCTGTGATGCATGCCAGATATGGCAGTTGTGATAACTGCCAAGGCTGCCAGCACACACATTCATGATAATGCTCTGGGCATTGTATATGACCTGGCAGTTGATGAAGTGGTACCCATTGAGGTCGATGTAGATTCTACCCTCCTCACCAGGTGGTGCCTTGATGTGTACATGAGTGCAATCTACGGCATCCAGTACCTCATTGTAATGTGCTACATGGTAGAAGTGTTGCATATTGCTGGCCCTCATCTCAGGTGTGAGGGGAAAATAAATGAGATCACTGACATGTGGTAGCATGGCATCCAGGAACTGGTGGAGTACCCTGGATGCTGATGCCTGTGAGACTCCCATCATGTCCTCAGTTGGTCTTTGGAAGGTACCTGTGGCTATTATCCTAAGAGCTACCCATACCTTTGTTTCCACTGAGATGGGTTCCCCTCTGTTGGCTATGGGTAGCTAGGGCAGCAAAGCTCAGTGACTGTTTGTAGTATGTCCCTGTCCACCCTGTAGTGCTCAACAATCTTCAGCTCATGTAGCTCCTGGAAAGTTACCCTGGGCCTGAACACTCTTCTCTTTCTCTGCCTAGGCCTACTGTCAACAGCAGCAGCAGTAGTGACTTCATCATCTAGCATACAGAGATGTAGCAGACCTGCAGCAGTCCCTAGCATTCTTTCGGTTAAAATTCCCAAGTCTGTACTCCAATGGTGCAGAGTATGGGGGAAAAATCAGATTGTAGGGTGCATGCATAGTTTATACTGCTCTACTGTAGATGCTGCCTGCGTTATTGGTTACCTATGATGCATTGCACCTGCCTAGTATATTATTAACATCCTTTAATGGCCGTAGTTTAAGTTAATCAAAGGTCAAAACTAATTAATACATCATTGCCTTTTAGAGACTCTCAGCAATGTTGTGCGCTGCGCAAATGTGCTCCCTGTAGGTAAACAAAGCTTAGCAGTCAGTGGGCACACCCTCCAGACTTACAGGCTCAGCACAGTGGTGCATCACGCAAACTGGCACAGCTAAGCTCCAATCAGCTTAGTAGTTATTAGACACACCCTCTCTTGATGTCAGCAACCTCCTGTGTGAACACCAGCATGGTCCTCTGCCTACACTGAGGGGATATGCGGACACAATTACACCATTATGCTATTCAATAACCCCACCTAATTTGCATAGAGATATGTGCTCACAACCTGGAAACTACATGCTTCCAAGCCCTACCACATTAGTAACAGTACCAATGCACCATTGTAGATACTACATGCAGGGTCCAATAATACATTTCTGTCTCATAAAATTAATTTTGTTAGTTCCACATTTTTTTAAGGCATGTTTGCGAATTGCGGCATGGCGCTCAAACATGCTCAGATTATTAAAAAAAAAATATTTTAACATATTTTCTATAACTTTTGAGACACACAGAGGATATTTTCCCTCATATCTGTGTGTGGCATGCAATTTCTGTCTATCTATCTATCTATCTACATTTTTACAGCCCCTATTGTCTGTCTACATTCCTGTACATGGAATATTTTTGTGTACATTACGTACACTGACACGGGTTCTGCAGGGCTGCCTCTCTGCTTGCGGGATCGCTCTACCTGCCTCATTTGCATGAGATTCACCTGCTTATGAGTTGATTTGCATGCCACGAACCTTCCTGTGTTGGCGTGTGCATGCGTACTGCTCAGCAGTGCTTACTGGATCACAAACCTGCTTAATTTCATGTAAGCAGCATGGCGCAAAGTCTACATGGTAAAAATGACTGTGTAGGCTTTATTAAATTCCACCGTAAGAGAAAATAAAGATAATGTGAAATAATCTGACAAACCATTAAGCCTTCTTTCAGTTACATCTAATGCATTTCTCCCTTATCCAGTTCCGCTGCCATAGCAGAAACTTTTTATGAAAATATCTGTGCATTGATCAGCAAGAATTGTACAGTAATTTTGACATTTTGAGATTAGCAAGGACACTCCTTTATTAATAATATAATCTAAAACTGACACTGGAATAAACTGCATTGTTTTAGAACCATCTGAATCTAAATGATTTTATTCTGTTGAAGATTTAAGTGAAATATTTCTGAACAATTCCCTGTGTTAGAGAAAGACATTAAAATAGATAAAGACAGCTTAATTTTGTAGTCTCCTAGCATACATAGACAAACATTTTCT
Source organism: Protopterus annectens (assembly GCF_019279795.1). Taxonomy (NCBI): domain Eukaryota; kingdom Metazoa; phylum Chordata; order Ceratodontiformes; family Protopteridae; genus Protopterus; species Protopterus annectens. Next base: position 287,629,182 of record NC_056748.1, on the reverse strand, counting down.
ACCCAGCATGACAGAACTATTTCAAAGCATTTCAGAATTAAACTCATTTTAAACATTTTTTCAGTGAAACATTGGCAATAAATCAATGTATAGTGTCAAGAGCTTAATTGTCTTAATAATAAAAACTGATTCCATTCAGAATACTTACAAAAACATTATGTTTAATATCACAGTTTGCTTTATTGTTTATGAAAGGTCCAGAATTGTTCCCCTTTCTTTCTTTTTGTATAACAGAATACAAGTGCACAAATTTAAATGCATATTAGCTAAACTGTATCTGTATGCTTAACAGTGGTATCATAAACCTGTACCATGCATAGATTTAAACTGAATTACTATAACTAAAAAGAAGAGAGTCCATGAGTGCACACTAAGACAGCTGTAGGTGGAAGTGTGTGTATATTTATATATATATATATATATATATATATATATATATATATATATATATGTGTGTGTGTGTGTGTGTGTGTGTGTGTGTGTGTGTGTATGTATATATATATATATATATATATATATATATATATATATATATATATGTATGTATATATATATATATATATATATATATATATATATATATATATACAGTGAATATAAAAAGTGTACACACCCATGCTAAAATGCCAGGTTTTTATGATATAAAAAAATGAGACCACAATAAATCATTTCAAAACTTTTCCCACCATTAATGTGACCTATAACCTGTATAATTCAATTGAAAAACAAACAAATCTTTTAGGGGAAAAAATATAAAAAATAAAAAACGTACAATAAGCTGGTTGCATAAGTGTGCACACCCTTTAACTAATACTTTGTTGAGGCACCTTTTGATTTAATTACAACATTCAGTCTTCTTGGGTACAAACCTGCCATCAATTAAAGAGACTCTGATTAATCCCAAATAAAGTTCAGCTGCCGTAGCAGGACATGCCTAATCTGTTAAGTAGACAGCTTAATGGGTTAAGGGAAAGACAAAAGAGCAGTGGTGACACTGAGTCACCCTGGAATACCCCCTTTGAATTTTTAGCCCTGGAATAATAATGAGAATCAAACTCTGCACCTTGTGTTCATAAGGTAAACACCTTCACCATTATGCCAACCTACCCACATAACACATATACATGGCATACACATACACAGCTACATTTATATTTACACCCCTGTTATATACAGAAATATGTGTGTAGATGTCTGTATGTTTCTCAAATGATCCAAACTAAGGGAGCAACAGTACATAATCCACTTACCGACAGACCCTGTGCCTACTGGATGTCAGCACGTAGACAGACACAGGTGAGCAGGTGGTGCAATGTATAACATTGTTAATGCACATATGGATAGGACACAATGTCTTTGCCTACAGGTTCACCTGTTTAACTGCAAGCAACCACATGTGACAATACTGGTAACTGTACACACATAGTTAGGATAAAAACGTTATCTCACTGCAAGGATACTAGATGCAGATAAGAGTACAAAGCAATATCACTCTGCAAGCCACAAATGCTGTTCAACACAAGCCCAGTTTGTGTAATGCACAAGTACGGTGCCTGCAATCACAGATACAGCAGACAATCTGTGGAGCATGCGATAAGTACTGTGATCTGTAGTGTATAAGACTAGATAGGTAGGGGTTCTAATCTCACTCCAACCCACTTAGTGCATGTGTGTGTGTGTGTGTGTGTGTGTGTGTGTGTGTGTGTGTGTGTGTGTGTGTGTGTGTGTGTGTGTGTGTGTGTGTGTATACTCCTCTGCAAAACAATGAGCATGCCTTCATGGGCTATCCACCTGCAATGGTTATGCACTATTGGGGCCTGTAACTTGCTGCTGTCTTCCAAACTGCCCTCTTCTACAAAGCCTGACGATGTCAGCCACCTTACGTCTACCAGCTGACAGTGTAATATCAGATGTAAGCCGTGGTGCATGTGATAAGTACTGTGAATATAGTGTATAAGACTAGATCAGTAGGGGATCTAATCTCACTCCAGGCCATTTGGTGCATGTGTACATATACATATGGCATAACCTTGGTACCCTACACATAGGTAGGGTTTTGCAGTGTTTTATTTGTAGCGGGTGATGTGGCCCTCCCCAAAGGACTAACCACAACAAGGCCTGCTTATGTCATCAAGTGCAATATGTCCTAAACTGATAGTACTAGCAGACATAAGGTGTGTTGCGTGCAACACATAATGTGATCTGTAGTATGTACCATTACATAGATTAAGTGTTCACATCTACATATAGCCAACTTGCAATATGTGTGTGCCTTGGCATGTCCTTTACACAGTGATTGGAAGTGATGCTAGCCTCAACGTAGCCATGTTTGTGAGTGACCCTGTTAGAGCATTGTACATCATGTTAAGGAACCATAGGATGTTTGAACTGAACTAGAATAATGGCCATACAGCCCTCATGATCATAGACATTGTCATACTAATAGTTACAGGATCAGCACATATTGCCCCAGTCCTAGAGGGACACAGGCAGACATCCTGTGTTGAGATGATGGTCACCCAGTCAACCAGACAAATGGCATGTGCTGAGGTGCACTGAGGAGCTCTGTGTGCCATTAGGCAGGATTCTGTTCTAAGGATGTGTTTCAGTCTGCTAGACAAATCTCTCCCACAAAAATGTAGTATTAATGTCACATTCTAGGTTAATGTCCTTACAGTGAGTCATCTATCTACTATGCTATACAGCCAATACAACATCATACAACATAAGGTACACAAATGTATGTGGTGTACTCATGACAAATGCCAGCATACAGTATCTGCCGGTAACCACTACAAGTGGTATGGTGAATCAACACTGGATTACACAAGTACATGTTAACTAATATAGTCACCCTGTGCATCAGACATATAGCTTCATTTTTCTTCATTGATGGCAAGGATGACAGGGATGTGGCACAGATATCATCACTTGCACAGGGTGCAGGAGGCCTACGCTGGCACAAATGGTAGACAGCATGTGTGTGAGTCAGGAGCAGAGCATGTAAGATAGACCATGGAGAGGTGCCGTGTGTGTCTGTAGGTGACCTGCCTTTGACAGTGGTGTGTAAGTTTGTGCTTGTACACAGTCAAGCTCAGTGCTAGCCCTACATCTGTGATTGTTGGACAGCTTTGAACCATACATGGTAGAGTTGACAGTTCACTATCTCTGGCCAGGAACACAGGAACTGGCTCTGCCAGGAGTTGCACTGGCACCTCCATGTCCAAGGTTAGAAGTGGTGCCAGTACCCAATGGTGACTGCTGCCTTCTGGGACCATGTTCCCCACAGGACCACCCAGGACCATGAGCCCATGGCTTGCCACACTGTGGTGTGGACAGCACACTCCCCTCTATAGTGTTGGATGTACTGCCACTACAGAGCTGAATCCATAACCCTAAGCATACGTCTGGTGTTCAGTTCAGAATGTACCTGTGCCTCCATGATGGTCTGAAACATAAACCGAGTGACCAGTGATGTGACGTGCAACATGTGGTGGACGGACAGCAAGCTTCCTACAAGCACCCCATGTCAATCTGCCTGTGTGGACTTCACCAGCTCTGTGGGTATGGCCAGTGTCTATACTTGCTGGACCCATAGTTGCCACAATTTCATGTTCAATGTCTTCACCATCTGACTGTCTAATATCTGTGGCATCTGGTGATGGGGTATGTGTGGGCATACAGACTGTATGCAGTGACAATGAGGGCAGAAGAGGGATGTTTACCTCTGGGACAGATTCAGCCCCTGACACCCCCACCTGTACCTCACTGTGGCCACCATCATCAGAGTCCAAAGAGACACTGACATCAGGTTGTGTAGGGAACAGACACCAACCCCTACAGTCAACTGTAATCAGAAAGAAAAAAGCAGTACATTAATACCTGCACTATTGTGTACGAAAAACCTCCAAGACTCATAACAACAAAGACCCACAACTGGATTAGCAGTCAAACAACTTTCTTCTCCACTGTCATCCATGAAACATTTCCTTGGAACAAAATACAAATTCAACTCAGGACCTTTATAATAATCGCTTGAAGTAAATCAAGTAAAATATAACCAGTAATATTTACCTTTTAATTAATCCGTATGACACTATACATTAAAATGCAACACATAAAAACACAGTATACCTCTCTTAACAAATATGTGAAAATACACATTTCACTGCCTAATGTGTTTACCTTCAACCTGTTGGATTTTAAAAGGCATTTTAGATTATTTGCCTCATTTAAACCAAGTGCCTTATCTGCTCTTAACTGTAACTGCAAAAGTGTATCTTTTTTTGAACTATCCTCCTGTGACTGCCCCTTCTAGAAACCTAGGTACCTGTTCCAGACTGGAATTTAAAATTGCACACTGTTTACACACACAGTTATGTTTGCATAGGGCAATATTCTGAACCTTAACCATGCTAGAATATAATTGTTCCTTAACAAAACAAGTGTCATGCTTACCAGGAGCAGGACCATGGCCTTGGGCAATACCTGACAGACCTGTGAAAAGATGAGGGTGGGGGTAATGTCAGTACCACCACATGTTGCAGCACAAGGTAATACATCCATATATCTCACATTTACAGTAACTACTGTGTTACTTGTTGTATTGGTCACAAGCTGAGTAGGAGTGTATAACCGAGGTTAAACCCTGCCCAAAGAACAAGGACCTGACACCCACATAGAAGTATCTACAGCCTGACACACTGACTGCTACAGAATTGCAATGATGATCAAAGTAAGCTTACCTACATGTTCCACAGCTGTAGAAACTGTGGCACCCACCTTCATGATGTATGGTGTGACGGATGTCTGGGAGCTGTTGTGTGTGCCTAGGTATGTCAGGAATTCCCCAATGGCCGAGAGTGGTTGTTCTGCTTCAGGCTTCCACCAGTGACAGCACAATCTGCTGCTCTTCCTACAGCATTTATCAAGTCTGTTGGCTGGTGTCGAACCTGCTCATATGTCCTGCCCTGCTGGCCTGTACTATTCACATCATAGACAAGGTCTGCCCACAATGCAGCCCACTGTTCCCTGCTTTGTCTCCCTCAGGATAGTGGGATGTGATGATGTTGTCTTAGCACTTGCAGTATAATTTTATTCTCCACATCCAAGAAGGGTGCATGGAGTCTATGGTACATAATTCCTGAAAGACAACAAAAGGGGAACACATTGCAGGATCACATATGTGGATGCAGACTATGTACAGATACAGCAAGGCCAAAATGTCTGGCACTAGCCACTGCTTGCTCACACATGCCATACTCCACAGTGTGCAAACAAGCAAAGGGTGTGGATACAACTGAGATAGTAGTAATAGTCAGGTATTCCCATGTGTGCCATGACAGCTAGTGCTGTATTATCATACACCCAACATTCAGGCCTACTGTAGTGTGTCACGTGAAAGAAAACAAAAGCTGGATAAACACCTGGTATACACCTCAAGCGAAAAAAAAAATAAAAAGACCAATAGTTAGACCACAGCTGAAGATAGAAATGGAATAATCCACATCAGGAAATAAATCACTTGCAGCTTCACAGTAGTGCCCTTTATAAAACCAAAAGTTGTAACTGAGATGTAGTAGTCAAGGTAGGAAACAGTTCACTTGCAGTTTCACACCACTTTATTAAACAAGAGTAAGCGTTTTTGCGATCTAAGTCAGCTGATTGCTTCTTCAGACTCATAAAAACAGTTAAAACATTGGTATTTAAAATATGGTTCAACCAATGAAAACAAATATAGAACTATGACATAGACAAATTAAAATTGCATACATCAGTATATTAATTTGCCTTATATTCTGCATAAGATGAAATAAAGTATACATATAACAGACACATTTTATGTAATAATCCATATTACTTAATGTTTTAGTGGTAACAAGTTTTATCTACAGAAAGTTGGTGTAGCAATGGGCACGGCTTGTGCTAACAGCTACGCCAACTTAGCATTGGCTGCATGGGAAAAAGATCATGTATTAAGTGCCAGCAATAAATATGCTGGCAAGATTGTATGGTATATACGTTTTGTAGATGACGTCTTCCTGTTATGGGATGGTACTAGTGAAGAGTTGCAAGAGATGGTGGAGTATTTACATAGCACCACTGAATTTTTAAGATTCACTAGTCAACATTCCAGGGACTCTATTGAGTTCCTAGATGTTTTGGTTAAGAAGACAGCGTTAGATGAACTTACAACAGGGATGTATAGAAAATCTACATGGAGAAATAGTATCTTACATAAGGCTAGTATGCATCCAACATTTGTACATAAAAATGTAGTGAAAGGACAATATATGAGAATAAGCCGCTTACATAATACAGATGAAGGCTTTATGAAGACAATGACTATATTAGAGAAAGACTTCTTAAACAGAGGTTATAGTAAGAAAGACATAAATGAAAGCTCTAAATATACCATTGAAAATAGGGATGGGAGATCTAAACCACTCTTCTCAAATACTATAGAAGATGTTAAAAGAAAGGAAGGTCATGATTTTAAAGTTAGATTCCCTATAACTTATTCAAGCGGCATCAGAAGGTTCTGTAATATTTTTGAGAAGAATTGGAATGTTTTATTGTCGGATCCTGACTTGAGAGAATGGTTAGAAGATAGACCCAGATTTTCTTTTAGAAATAAGAGGTCCTTAAAAGGCAACTCTGTTATAAATCCAGAAACAATGAAAGAATGATCCTATCTGATAGGCAGGGGACTTTTCCTTGCAGAAATTGTACAGCATGTGACTATTTATATAACAAATCTACATATAAACATCCTACACTAGTATTTATAATTGATATAGATTTTTATGCTGACTGCAGAACACAAAATTTGGTTTATTTCAGCTTCTGCACTGTCTGTCATGCCTTTTATATAGGCAAAACCAATAGGTGTCTAAAGGAACGTATCCTTGAACACCTTAGAGATATAAGAAATAAAAAAGACACAAGTGCTTTAGCAAAACATGTGGAAGAAGAAGATAGGAAGCATGTTTTTAATTTCATGGTTTTAGAAATAAATAAAAGTAAGAGGGGAGGTGATATAAGGAATAAGGTAGAGGAAGCAGAACAAAGATGTATTTTATTACTTCAGGCAGATATGTCTCCCTGGATTGAGCAATGCTGTTTCCTTGAAACCTTTTTTAAAATCCAGACCACTAAAACATTAAGTAATATGGATTATTGCATAAAATGTGTCTGTTATATGTATACTTTATTTCATCTTATGCAGAATATAAGGCAAATTAATATACTGATGTATGCAATTTTAATTAGTCTATGTCATAGTTCTATATATGTTTTCATTGGTTGAACCATATTTTAAATACCAATGTTTTAACTGTTTTTATGAGTCTGAAGACGTGATCAGCTGACTTAGATCGCAAAAGTGCTTACTCTTGTTTAATCAAGTGGTGTGAAACTGCAAGTGAACCGTTTCCTACCTTGACTACTACATCTCAGTTACAACTTTTGGTTTTATAAAGGGCACTACTGTGAAGCTGCAAGTGATTTATTTCCTGACGTGGATTATTCCATTTCTATCTTCAGCCGTGGTCTAACCATTGGTCTTTTTATTTTTTTTTTCTACTGTAGTGTGTCCCCTACAGGCAACCCCTCGATAATACATCATATGAACAATGCCACATGAATAGCAGTGTGCTATTACAACCACTATAAAGGGATAGTTCAATGAGACCAGTGTGCCAAAATGAGAAAAGACAACGCACCCTTCATGTTTTGTACATCATGTGTAGGTGTAAGACAGCATGAGGTCACTGACATGTCATTATCACAGGTCTAAGACAGGCTTAATGCTGTAATCACTATTCACCCATCTGCAACCTATTGTACACAAAAACATTTACATACCTGATGGAGTGCAGTACTCTGTTGATATGTGGTGATAGTATAGTTGTCACAATGGTGTGCTCTGTGTGAGGAAGGACTCATACAGAATGGTTCCCTATAACCAGTTGCTTACCTTTTAAACATGCTTCCCAGCAGCAGGTGATTACCTCTGAACCAATCTGTGGTTCTGAAATGCTAATTGCAGTCAAAACAGCTGATTTGAACTATCATCAGCCTATGACATTCAACCCATGTGGAATATACAAGGCCTTCATGTAGATTAGGGCCCCTTTCTGATATGTTGGCTAGACATTACTGGGGTGAGGAGACTACGTCCTCACAGAGGGTAGGTCTGCATCAGACACCTTTACACATAGATGGGTGTGCTACAGGGTGCATAGGCAGATAGTGTGAAGACTTTGGAGAACACTGAGCTGTAGGAGTAACTGTGTGAGCTATGTCAGCTTAGTTGTACAGCCAGACCCTGAGTGAGAGTGTCCTCTACACTCCAATGAAGGCATGTGTTTATGGTAAGTCTGTTAGTAATGGTATCAATAACAGAGTATAGACAACATGTTTGGTGTGTCTTTGAGCAAGATGGGGTGTATGTGCATATATATATATATATATATATATATATATATATATATATATATATCTGCCAGGTCATGATTACAGCCTGGTAGTAATTTGCAGCATGTATGAGGGCAGTCCTTGTTACAGGCAGGGACTTCAAATGTGTATTTGTTGTTCCGCTGTGGTAATTTGCACTGTAACTCTGAAAGGATTGTGTGATGCACTCTGATATTAGTGGCCCTTATTTGCAGTACCTGAGTTGACATTTTCTGTGAATGCATATTTCTGCATGAAGTGACAATTTATGCACATATGTATTTGCTATAGGGATACATAAAGTGTGTTCCTACCTGCAGATCTGTGACTTCCATCAGTTAAAAGCAGTCAATTCATTTAACATAAATTGTGTGGATAAAGAGTGCATGACTCTGTCATTAATTACTGGCTTTACAATGCTGAAATTTCAGTGCTACACACCACAGGATGTGAACCCAGGACTGTGTGTGGCAAAAATGTATTGTTTATGAGGCATTTAACAGACTGAGCTGCTAAGTCACTGCTGCACCAGGTGTATTTGCAAGACATATGTGCACACCTACAGGTTGTGACAATCATGTTCTACATCCATCAGTATGTGCAAAGCTTTATATGGATGTATTTCTGCACCAGGGTTCCAATTACACATGTATTTTGCCATTAATGCCTTAGCAGGTGTCTTTCTACATGTTGTTGATAAAAGGACACATGTACCTGCTTTCAGAGGCCTCACTTGTATCTATTATTATGTCTTTGGCTTTGTAGTGGTGTACTATTGCACCAGAGTCCCAGTAACACTCCCATGTTTTCCATTTAGTTTTATTTAAATTTGTGCGGCATGCTGCATGCACTTAATGACTGTAACTGGCAATTACTATGTCTTTTTTTACAGCACCTGTTTTAAGTAAGAGTTGTGTGGCATGACAGGTTAATGCACTGGTCTACAGGTGCAATGGTCTCAGGTTCGAAACGTGGGACAGGTGTTTATCTTGTAAATGTGTAATAGAGTATTAAGGACATGTATAATCGATATAGCTCTATCTAGCTGAGCTGAGTGGCATGACATGTAGCATCAAGCTAAAAAAATATAAAGAAAAGAAAAATGGGGAGACAGGAAAGTGGTGAAATGGGGGAAAACATAGTGGAAGGCAGGTAAGGATGTGTAGGAAGGGTGTGGGAAAAAAACATAGCTATCCATTTCTTGTACTGCAACAACTGTGAGCGTTAACAGAATTACCACACGTATAAGTAAATAATTACATCAGGTTTCTATTTTTAGATGTCTGGCAAGTATCAGCTATGTATGTATGAGTTCCACTCAGCTCTGCTGCGCTCTGCACCGCACCATGCAAACGGCAATTAAAAAGAAAGAAAGAAAGAAAAAATATATTAAAAAAATTTAATTATGATAATTAGTTACATCCGGTTTCTATTTTTTAGATGTCTGGCAGGTGTCAGCTGTCGATATGTAAGCACACCTTAGCATTGCTGAGCTTCGCACCAGGCAGCACAAACATGAAGAAACAAATACAAATCATAGAAATGACATATTATACATTTGCCACACTTCACAACATTACAACAGTGGCGGGGAGCATTACAGAAAGCCTCACACACATCTGCAGCCACAGGTAGCTGTTACACCTCTCCCTTCACTGATTCAGTATCCCTGTTTCTCAGCTCTACCTCGGCAGTGTGCCATCATTAATATGCATGGTGCACTGCCAAGGGGGAACCATGGCTGTGTACATGGATACATTCCATGTAGGCTCTGCATGGTGCCTACACAAATTTTATTAAATCCTGGGGATAATGTTTATGTAAAATGAAAGTATGATTTACACAAAAAATACTAAAAAACAAAGAGATTATGGCTGTGCTCCAGTATTTATGTTAGTCTAGTAGTCATGTTTCATTTGATACAATGAGGGAACTCCTTATGTACAGATACTTTTATGTGTTACTCATTTCCTTCAGTGGCCATACAAATATGGCTGACATACCCACATATACTGAAACCAACGCTGAAAAAAAATTATAATGCATACAAATTTAAGAAATGAACTACAACAACTTTAATATAATATTGACATGTTGACCCTCTAACAGAGCAATTTCTGGGTACATACCTTCAGATTCAAATAGAAACAATTAGCATATCCAATATCCTAAGGTTTTGGATAGTATTCATAGTCGACCTATAAAGTGGATTGTACAACTGCCCCCTTTTGGTGTTTACCCTATGATGGCATTTTGTATTCATATACATATTTTTACTGATCGATAATTACACACAAACACACACACACACACACACACACATATATATATATATATATATATATATATATATATATATATATATATATATATAAGCATTATGATTTGTTGCTATGTGATTTTGATTGGCTGCTTTCATTGGTTTGTTGATTTGCATATGATAAGCTAGTGGTTTAAATATTGATGAGTTTCTTAACTTATATACATTTTGAAGAAATCCAAGGAAGTAAAGGATGAACATGTTTATACAGTATAAAAATATTTATATAATATTTTAAGTATTGATGAGCTTTTGTGGTCAGATATGCTATTTCAGTTGGCCTTTCCTGCCGCAACTCAGTCTCCAGAATAGCAAAGTATATAATACAAAAAATTCATAATAAAAGGAAAAACACATCATATGCTAAAAATTCCTATATAAAGTAAATGCACATAGAAATGGAGTAGCAACAAACAGCAGCATTCACAATATTTCAAGCAATGTGGATATATGCACAATATTTATATTATTTACAGGGTGAAGGTCTCTTAGCAGACTGATATCTATATGTAGTATTTGTAACATTGCATTAACAGTAAGTCTGCAGCAACCTACTTGATTTTGTCACCAAAGCAATTACAAGTAGTTTTTTCTAGTTGATATTTCTTCATTTTAGCCTTGAAGCCATACAGTGTTACTTGAGAATGTATTTCTCTAGGTGGTTGATTTCATGGTGCTGGCCTGAGTATAGAGAAGGTCCATTCCCCTCTGCCTGTGCTAAAATGTGGTCTTATCACAGTGATGTTATCATCCTGACTTCCATTCAATGAACATGACGGTTCTCTTATTTGTGCAGTTGATTTAATGGTGGCATTGGACTAGCATGATTATTTTGTACATCTGAGTACTGAGTAGCATAGTAACTCAGCAACCAGTAGCCAATGGAATCTCTTTAAGAGATTACATATGAGGATACGCTTGTTGATTAGAGGTACAAAATCACAGATTCTGTTTTCTAATAACTAGATTTTGCATGTTGCTGCTAGAGTGAAATGTTAATAAAGGTAGGATATGTTTAGTTTTGAGAATGAGTTGAGAATAATAGGTGTGAACATTTTGTAGCATTTTTAGTTTTGGAAGTGTTTTCTTGATTGTATGAGAATGTCAAGGCTGGGTCAAGGAGGACCCCTAGATTTTTTTGCTATGTAACATTAGGTAATGGATTATTTGAGTTATCACTTACTATCATGAGTGGGACAGTTTCTGAAGAGTAGCAAATAGCATAATACTAAATGTTTGGGGATTATTAATCTATTGTTAGTTAGCCAATGAGATTAGTGAAATTGCCCTGTAATATATTTTGAAGCCCATATAGGATTTCATGTGTTGAAAAACAAACTAGTAGATCATCTAAAAACATACTCATTGCTATGGGGTATAAGGCAAGTTATGTATAAAAAATGAGAACAGCGAAGGGCCAAGAACCCTGGGGTACTCCTATATTGAGTGCATCTATATCAGACAGGATATTTTTGTATACCTGGAAAGTTCTGTTTTTCAAATAACTTATAAACTACTGGATAGTATTTAGACCAAAAATGAGTTTCTGCCCTTTGCTGAGCAGAAAACTATGATTTACAGTTCAAAGAGACTGTCAGTAACTAGGCCTTTGCAATAAAGTGAGCTAATGGTAGTATAAAGTGCAGTCATAGTGCTGAAGGTCTTATGGAACCCATGCTGTTTGTCACAAAGGCGGCCATAGCTATTTTTATGTTTTAGTTAGATAGCACAGTTTAGAAACTAGCATACAGTCTTTACATTTTTGTCCACCTACTTTGGTTAATGAGATTATGACTGAGTGATTTAGGAATAAAGGAACTCAGGATGTAGTAAGGAATAAGTTGCAGATATGAGTAAGAAGCTTGCAGTAGAAGATGCTGACATCTTGCGGAAGGCAGGGTACAGTTTCTTAAATATTGCCCTGCCCCTGAAGTAGATGTTTAGCTTTAAAAAAATGTCCTTGAGCATTTTTGATGGGAATCTGGTTAAAGTAGAACATAGGGCAGTAGTCAGCCAGCGGACAGAACTGTCAGGGGGGGGTGGCTTTTATCATTAAATGTTTGCTGGAGACAGATTTGGGAAGGAAATGAGATCTCCATGCTAGTAATAGTTTGTCCCTGGAAGTTTCTGTAGGAAGGTGTAAGTATAGCTTTTTTCTCTCCAGAGGCTGGGTTAAGGGTCACATGCTTTGTGTCTGTGATCTGATCAATTAATTATTTTATTGCTTCCCAAAAGTATTTATGAGAAGATAAAAAGGCCTCTTGTCATTTTCTTATGTAGATTACTTTATTGGAATTAGTCACAATTCTGGATTTTTTTTTCGCTGAGTTTAATTAACATTATGTATCAGGCTTCACTGTATGGCTTTTGTTTCCATTGTCTCCATGGTCTGTCTCTTTGTTTCATAAGGGTTATGGAGCCATTTGTTACACAGAGACAGAAACTGACCTTAAGTCTATTGTCATGTAAGTGACAAGATGGCTTCCTGTATTTGAGACAATGTATTAATGCAGTCAGTTAGAGCAATGCTGGCATTTGTTTGAATATAGATAAATGTCCAGTCAACATTTTATAAGAGTGTTGCAAGTGAGTTTTGTTAACATTTTGATATTATCCCACCAATGACAACTTGATGGAGCTTTCTATATGTCCTGAAGAACCATTAAGAGATGACATGACAGTGGTCACTGAGACTATTGGGTAGTAATGAGACACATAAACATCTATACTGAATGTTAGTCAGAATTAGGTTAAGTATAGAATCATTTTCAGGTTTCAGGCTGGGTTACTATTTTTTTATCAGACCTAGTTGATACAAGGCATTATTTAATGATATATGGCTTGCCCCAGTGCACGTATATTGAAGTCTCGTAGATTTATTTTTTGTGTAACCCTGTAGGAAATATTATGTTGGCAAATTTTGTAGGGTTAAAATGTAATGTTGTAGTGGCATGTCCACACTTGTTATGTGTATGTGTGTATGGTTTCCTAAAGTTAATGTGGCAGAAATCCATTTAACAGCTTTGTCATCTATAGAATTTGCATTTTTTATCTTAACTGTAGATATAGAAATGTTATTTTTAATTAGCATTAGTGTACCTCCACCCTGTCCTAGATGATGGTCTTTCTCAACACATTATGTACAGTATAGCTAATAGTGTATGAAATCTGACAGACAAAAGTCATCTTTTAACCCATGTTTCTGTTACTGAAACTAAATGTGGGTGTTCATGCAATAATCATGCATCAAGACTGGTCCATTTCCTAATACTACATGTATTGGGACACGTTGTTTTTAGGTCTTTAACCCTAATGAACACTTGAGTGGTGTTAATTTGTGGATGGAATTGGGGTCCTGGGTTTGTTTGAATGTCAGCTGATCTGAGTATAACCAGGGATAAAGGTATATTTTTATAAGTAATCTTTTGAACTGGTTGACTGGATTATCAGCTTCTAAAACCTATATAAAAAATTGTTTTCTGTTAGTATGTGTTATTTGAAAAAAATCTTTAAATAAGGCTGTAAGGAGCTATTTTCAAAGCAGAAGAGTGTTCTGACAATGATGATTCTGAGTTGCTATTTAAATGGAAGGAAAACTGAATAAATATGTCAGAAATAAGAAGTCAAAGTGGTAGGGATTAAGCTGAAATCTGATGAAGAGAGAGATTTTGAGTTGAAGTAAGGCCATTTCTACCTTTGACCTGGTGGGTGCCATAGGACAGCATTTAGTATTGACAGAGTGAAAGTGAGTAGGTAATATTAAATGAAAGTATGTATATGAGAATTGCTAAGTTTGAGGAGGTAAGGCATGCCAAAGCTCAGATGTTTGTTGTGCTGGTGGGAAGCAAGAGGTGGAGACTGAGAAATGAAAAGAATAATAAATGGTTATATCATAGAAAGCATTGCAAAGACATAGAGAAATTAGGAGATTAGAGAAGAGAAGGAATTAAAATGTATAAAAAATATGATGATGAGAGGAAGAAATAAGTGCAAAGGATAATCAGCCAAGCTGCCATCAGGGCTTCCCTAGAGAACAGCAAGTGTGAAGGAAAGCCAACCCAGCTGTTACCAAGTCGAGCTGTCCTCTTACCATTTGGAATCAGCACTGTGCACTTTAGGCAAGGTTCACAGTGACTTGTCTAGTACAGAATTCATATATGCCTGGACCTAACAAGTGCTGAGCAGGGCAGGCATCTAAAGTTGCAAGTTTTTGCGGCATTCTTGTGGTGCCCACCCATTATTTTCAAGTGATGGGTATCTCTGAAAAATGAATTGGAGCTGCTTTCATCTACACAGCTAGTCAATAGAGGTAATTTGTGCTTTGGGAGTGTTTGAGTCTATACCTGTTGTATTTAGAGCATAAATGTGTGTGTATGTACATGTATGTCTGAGAGCACTGGGACAGTGTGTGTGAGTTGAGTTGCTGAGTATGACTAGATGTTGTGAGCTGCAGTACTGGTGTGTGTGTGTGTGTGTGTGTGTGTGTGTGTGTGTGTGTGTGTGTGTGTGTGTGTGTGTGTGTGTGTGTGCGTGTGCGCGCGCACCCTTGGATTAGGCACCTTTGCATGTGTGTCTTCCTATTAGTATCCACACTATGTAGTGTCTCACAGTCCTATAAGTTCTTGATTGAGGCATTACCTTTATGGGAATGTGAATAACTATGAATTTGTATCTAGCACTGTACTACAATTCAGATCATCAGAGCTATGAACACAGCTAGCACTGTACCACAACTCAGCTCCTCAAAGCTATGAACACAGCTAGCAGTGTACCACAACTCAGTTCATCACAGCTATGAACACAGGTCCCTGAGTCATTTTGTCAGTGGAGTTGATATGCTCAACAGTTCTACTTCCGGAATTAGGAACAAAGTAAAAGCAAATAATAATCATGGACATAGGTTCCAAAATCAGGATCACTTTAAAAGCACTCATAATTTTTGTTCAGAAATTTGACAGAGTAGGATAATTTATACTAGTATGCATTTTATTTATTTATGTAGTTATCTTTGTTGACTGGGAAAAGTCTGACTGGGTGTAATCATTTTTAGCAGAGGCCCAGGGAGAAAACCTCCACATTTAAGTTACACATGATGCACATTTATAATTGCATGGTAAACACATTGAGACATGAGCTTATTTGCATGATTTTTAAATATTTCTTGCATGAACATAGCATTATAACACAAAAAAAAATAGAAAGAAATTAACATAAATTGGCTAATTATTGAATAGAAAAATAAAATACAATAGCAGTTAATGTATTTATAACATGATGACTATGAGGAAATATCAAACTGGGCTGTTTTTGAGGTTGGTAATAATATATATTGTCTGCACATAGAGCTTGAAGCAAAAAAAAAATGTTTAGCCTGCACTGAATTGTGGGCCTAAATGAAAATAAAGTTTACTTTGACTTTGCTTATGATCTTAGAGATGGTATGTTTAAAATAGCAAGGCTGTGGAGAGTATAAGGCTACTTGCCCCACCCTGCAAAATACTAGATCGTGGATTTTTACTTTATTGTATGTTTTTCCATGGGTTTAATAAAACCCATTACTTTAGGTGTTTAGTGTTTCAGTGAATCAATTCTAAATGTATGTTACATCCATGAATTGATACAAGTCCTATATATCTATATCTATCTATCTATCTATCTATCTATCTATCTATCTATCTATCTATCTATCTATCTATCTATCTGTCTATCTAGAGGGGTTTTCATTACATACATTTAAACAATCACAGTCTGTTGAATTCTGATTTGTTGCCTGCATTGGTAGTAATGCTTTTGGCTTGCCTTCTTGCAGGAGTCTATGACAGTTCCTCTTGCTGTGGTTTGGTTGACTGTGATGTGACAGAGTAACATTGTTGAAGATGATATAATCATATATATATATATATATCATCATATCTTGAGGCCCTCCTTCAAGACACACATTAGGGCAAATACCATCCATTTTCCACCAGTATTCTTTCATTTTTAACTACACAAAAAAACATATATTATAACTCTTACCTTTTTCACAGAATACATAAAGGCAACATTTATAAATTAAATCATGCCTTTACCAAAATAAACTTAAAGCAATATACAAGTTTGTGATATCTTTGAGATGCTTTCAGTAAATAATTCTTAGACTTAAATGACATAAGTAAATAAATAGTTCTTTAAAGTTCACTAACTCACAGCTCTCCTCAGATTCACTCATACTCACTGTCCAGGTCTTCCTAACCTATGATTAAAGCCTTGCTTCAGGCTGTCTTTCCTTTGCTCCTTGGTTGGTCTTTCTGGTCTTAAACAAGCCACTGCCTTGGTGTCAGTCTCCCATCTGTATAACTCTTTGGACAAACCATTGCCTGGGTATCAAACATCTGCTTGTACAGATCCTCTGGACCAGCACCTTCCTGGGTCCTTCTGTAATCTCTCTACTGGTAAAGGCAGACTTCTCTGGTGCTTCCAACTTTCATTCTCTTTTATAGGAGAATTAAGGTTACTTTGGCTCCACATGCAGGCCATCTTAATGAGTGTGAGGTCTTCCAACTCCACTGAACTATACAATGCACCTCCCCAAGTGTAGACTTAGCGGTATGAGTTACACCCTTAGCCTTACAACTCCTTGCATGGCTGGCCAACAGATCCAACAGTGTCTTCTGGACATGGTTAGGTTGTTGTATTGCAGAGGCACCTTAGAATATGAGTGCTGTAGCTATATGTATCTTTATTCTATCTAGCCACAGTCAGTTGAGAGCTGTCTTGACCTTTGAGGCACTTTCTGGATTTTGAAATGTTACGAAGCCAAATGTCTTAAACTGTAAAGTTTCTCTATTTCAGTCATAATGACTTTTAAAAGTTGACTATAGTTGTCAATCACTGTCCAAGCTCTGTTCATCTGTATACACCAATCCACCAACAAACTTCTACCTTTTCTTATAGGTTTTGACATTTATTTTCTTGTTTTCCACTACTGAACATTTCAGTGGAGCAGTTTATGGTCTTTTCCTGGTTTACATTTTTTTCACCAAGTGTCAAGTTAGGGAGAACGCTAGACACTTCCATCTAACTATAACCCTTTTGCTTCCACCATTTCTAAGCAACTTTTTATCTCAAGCTAGAAACCTTTTGGAGTAGTATACACATACAGTACTGTAAATAAAATGCTCTTACATTACAATGGCCCTGTGCACTACACTAAGTTGTCCTATCCCACAGTGACTGGCATTTAGGTGCATTGATGTTCCATTACAACAACCTAGTATAAGACCAGCCTCAGGTGAAATGCTAACCTAAACAAAGAGTTTCATGGCACCCACCCTGTTGCCTCTTACTCTCCCCACACACATCTGTTTGTGCCCCCTGGTACCCTACATTCTGGCCTCCCCACAGCATTCAAATAATTTTTTCTGTCTTTTCATACCTTTTTCCATACTCTTCAGGCTCTTCCAGAAGTCATACTTTCTAGATGTTCTGAGGTACACTTTAGACCTTTTTTTAACAACATTTTCATCCGATGAATGCCTGAACAAAAATCATGACAAAGGAAAGAAACGCTTGTTCAACTTTTCTTCTTGTATTTTTTCAAAACAACCTAATTGGCTTAGACTTAACAGTAATAACTATAAAAAATAACTGAATTAAGCCGTAATATTATAGATACCCCAAGGTGCATTTTTAGAAGATTTCTCCAATCTTTTGTTCCACTGATAGCCTGAAATAAAATTAAGTTAAGAAATTCAGACTTTTTTGTCTTTCAAAGAAGAAAAATGCTGTTTATAAGACTTAATGTACAAAGGTGGCAAAATAGTAGCTCACATTAAAAAGGTGGAGAGAAATGCTCCACAAAACACAAATACATGCGAGAGATGCAACTATACGGCCAAACTGGAGGCTGAGCTCTCTCAACACAGGACTGGCAAGACCAGTCAGGAGGAGAAGGTTACCACACACACTATAGACCCAGTCTCACATAGCACCATTACAACCTCAAATCATACACATAAACACACAAAGACATACTCGGAGGCTCTGATCAAAAATCTACCAAAACAGCAGAGGCCACCAAAGCAGACACCAAAACAACCACCACCTCAGAACACAACACCTGCAACACATAGACCTCACAGTCAGAGTGTCAAACAGTCACAGCCCTTAAGGCCAAAGACAATGCCAGACACACTAGTCATTGGTGACTCCATAGTCAGACACACTGACGTCCCGCTCACCTGACTGAGTAAGGAGAAGGTCACAGTAAGCTGCCTGTCGGGCGCTAGAATCCGCCACATAACGCAAGCACTCAGGTCTCTCAACAGCAAGTACAAATATGACTCAGTCATTGTCCACGCTGGTGTAAACGACCTGAGATGTACCTCCTTGGACTACATGAAAAGAGACATTGAGGAGCTCTCTGATTATGTAGCCCAGACAGGTATGACCCTGACCTTGAGCAGTATCCTACCTTCACCAAGAGTGATGCCACAATACAGAGATAAGATGATCAGCTTTAACAATTGGCTTAAACACTGGTGTCATTCAAAGGGGATCCAGTATCTGTCTGCCTGGGATGACATGCTGGACAAGCCACGCTGCTTCGCAAGGGACGGCTTGCACCTGTCACCCCTGGGATTCCGGATATTGGCAAAGGCTCTTGCCACCCCCATAGTGCCTTTTTAGGCAAGGCTCAAATTCTAAACCTACCACCCTAGAACACAAAAAAAGGAAAAAACTACGGGTAATGCTGCTCAATGCCAGAAGTCTAAATCTCAAAATGCACGCACTCGAGGCCCTTCTCAGTATGGAGAACATCGATGTCTGTGCTGTGACAGAAACCTGGTTCAAGGCTCCTGAGAGCACCCCAGCGCTATCAGGTTTTACCTCATATCATGCGTTCCGGCCCCAAAATCCGGACAATACCAAGAAAGGAGGGGGTATCCATATTCATCAAGGACACCCACACCTCAAGACTGGTGGCAACGCACGATGCATCAGAGACCATCCAGGTGCAATTAACCATAGGCAAGACTGCTCTGCAAATTGTAGCATGTTACAGGCCACCCTCACAAACTCAGGAACCTCACATGGCCTTCCTGAAAACACTAGAGGGGATAAATGTATCACCAAACACCATCATACTAGGTGACTTCAATTACCCTAATATAGACTGGGAACACTACTCAAGCCCAAACACCCTAGCCCAAAAGTTCCTGGAATTCATAAACTCAAATGCCATGGAACAAATAGTCACCATCCCCACAAGAGGAGATAACATACTTGATCTCATCATCACAAACATGGGAGCACAATGTTCAACACCGGAAGTATACCCCTCACTGGTGAGATCAGATCACAAACTAATCTCGCTGGAGGTCCTCATCCCACCCCCACCTGAAATAAAAAAGACCACAGTAAAGAACTTCTCAAAAGCCGACTTCACACTTCTAAAGACTAGTGTGGTCTCCTTTAAGGCCCCAAGCGGAAAACAGTACTCAAGCCGCTGAATCACTTACAAATACCTTCTACCAGCACCTGCAGGACTGCATGGATAAGGCAATCCCAAGCAAAACAAAGACTCTTTGTACCAAAGGCAAGCGTCCAGTCTGGTGGACCCCAGCCATAAACAAACTCTACAACAAAAGGAGGAAGCTACTACAAGATAGAGCAAAATCCTTAAAAGGTAAGACATCCTTGATCACTATAAGTAAAAACTAAGAGCTCTCATAAAATCATCCAAAGCAAATTTCGAGAGAAAAATAGCTAAAGACTCAAAAGACAATCATAAGGCCTTCTTTAGCTATGTTAGAAACCTAGGAGGAAACTCCCAGATATGCTCAGAACTAGTTCAAAATGATGTGAAGATTACTGATCCTACAGACATTGCCAACATACTGGCTGACAGGTTCAGTGCAAACTCCCCTCCCCAAAAGGAGAGATATCTATACCAAACGATTGCAGCCCCCAAACATCTCCAGCGCCCAAGTGAGAACTGCTCTCTCCAAAGCAAAAACACAGCATCCATGGGACCTGATGGTGTCCCCGGCTGTGTGCTCCATGAACTCAATGAGGAATTAAACCCACAGCTAGGACAGCTGTTTAATCAAAGTCTTACCTCTGGATACGCACCCAGGAGTGGCGCACTGCAACTGTGGTCCCACTTCACAAAGGCGGTGCCTCCACCGACCCTGGAAATTACCGCCCATTAGCTTGACAAGCCTTATCTGCAAAGCCATGGAGAGGATCATAATGGACCTCATAAATAAAGACATAGGGAATTTGCAGACTTTGGATCCAACCCAGTTTGGCTTTGTCAAAGGCAGATCATGCCTTTTAAACTTGGTTGACTTCTTGAAACAGTCACCAAAGCCATTGACGAGGAAAGGCAGTCCATACAGCCTACCTCGATCTGGCTAAGGCCTTCGATACAATACCCCACTCGGGTATCATTGAAAAACTCATCAGCTTAAAGGTTAACCCATACATCACAAGATGGGTTGCAAACTGGCTGAGTGACAGAACCCACAGGGTCAGAGTTGCTGGCGCCATGTCAGACTCAAAGCCTGTCACAAGTGGTGTCCCACAGGGCTCAGTCCTGGGCCCACTCTTGTTTGGCATCTACTTTTCCGAAGTACAAGCAAACACAGGAGGGTTATGGCTGACAAAGTTTGCAGATGACTGCAAACTGGGCCATAGTAGAAAACACATCTGACACAGATATCCTTCAGAAGGGTCTCACAGAAACGGATAACTGGTGCCAGAGCCACGGTCTGAAGTTAAATGCCAAAAAATGCATAGTCATACCCTTTGGGAAAAACAAGGTTACCCCTAGCTACCAAATAGGTGGCAATCCACTGAGCACAGAAGAAGTTATCAGGGACCTGGGGACCCAGGTTGATAGTAGTCTGTCATTCGACACCCATGTAGCTAAAGTAGTTAGGAAGACCTTCTACATTGCCCACCTTATCATGAAGGGATTCTCATCTAGATCAAGGGAGGTCATAGTCTCCCTTTACTCATCACTCATCAGACCAATGATTGAGTACAATGCCCCATTCGGGATGTATCTGACCCGACACTTGCAGCAGCTGGAGAGGCCACAAAAGTTCCTCACCAAAAGGATAAAGGGTCTCAAAAATCTGTCCTATGCTGCCCGACTGAAAGAACTCCAGCTCTATTCAGTCGCCACCGCTTGCTCATAGGTGACCTTTGCCTAACATACAAGGCCATGTCAAACCCAGATTTGATGAATATGCTTCACCTCAAAAATCTAGATCCATCAGAGCCACAAGGGCGGGAGACTTAAACCTCGACATGGCTATTAATAGGACGTGCTGGAGGGATAGATTCATCACCCAAAGACTCCCTATGCTGTGGAACAAAATCCCGGTACATGTGAGGCAGAGCACCTCGCTGACCTTGTTCAAGAGAAATCTTGACCAATGGATGGGAGATCGCAGATATACCCCAGGGATTACCTCAGTGTCACTGCTCGACAGAGGCACAGCAAAATAATGGGTATAGTTCCCCATACTAAAGGGGTGGCGTAAGCCACAAAACGATGGGCTAGGCTTGTAAATGCCCTCGGGCAGATAGCCTAGTATGAACCTATGAACCTATATGTAAATCCTGGTTATCTTACATGCAAATGGCCATAGCCATATATTTCAAGTAGCTGCTATTATACATATACACAGCATACCTCCTTATCCCACACTACAAAATCAATCACATTCTGTGTACCTCATTGATGTTAGGCTGAAGTAAAATTAAAACAAATAGAACACAGTAGCACATTTCAACTGGATGCTGTTGGACATATATAAATGGCATACTTCCTTACCCCTACCCCCAAAAGATAGCCATCTGTATAAGTGTCTGATGTTTGATTGTGAGGAAAGTAAAAAATAATGATTGCATTCATTTATTTCAACTTGTGGCTCCTAGACAATACACTGTCCCTTCATAAGCTATTGTGACCTGAGCTCACATCTGATATTTGTTAGCATAGCCGGCCTTAGGCATAGGCAGACTAGACATCCGCCTAGGGTGCCGCTCTAGCAGGGGTGCTTTTCCAGTATTTATTTGGTGTAGGTAGACCAGGATGGGGGCACCAGGTGGTGTGGTAGGGGGCGCCATGGAGCCCTTTTGCCTAGGACACCAGTTGACCTAAAGCCACTCCTGTTTGTTAGAAAAGTTTTATTTATTGTATGCATTTGTTTAACAGGCTAGAGCAGTGATCAACAAATGACTAACTGCAAACTCCAACTAGATACAAAGGTCTTCTTCTAATGTCTTTTGGCTTTTGGTTAGGGGTCAGTATTTAGTTACACTGAAATTAACAAGTCACAGAACAACAAACACTGTGTAATCAATAACTGTATATACATATTTACAGTGGTATAATAGAAGAGATACCTGAAAGGATGTGAAAAGAGTTTATAAGCAAGGCCAGGAAGCAGTGAGCCAAGAGAAGAATTAAATTAGCAGGAAAGTGCAATAAAGATAAGTTCAGTAAATAATCATTTGAGAGGGAGTGTTTAGAATCTGAGTAGGTAGTTGTAGTTTGGCTGATAAGTAAAAACTGTAGTAAGCACACAGTGACAAAATGGCTTTTCTATAGAAGGTATGTGGAAGAGGGAGTGAGAAAAATAACCACACTGTTCCCATAACTGGGGTTGAAGGTTTATTCAACCATGTTCATGTTAAAATATATTTATATACTTTAGGGTGTGAAGGCTGCGAGGTCACTAAGGATCTGGATGTTCTGTGATGCATTTCATGTCTTAATTTTGAAAGATTATGACTTGTTAACTGCATTTTTTTGTCTGCTACCCAGAAGAGTTATGAATGTGCCAAGCAATATCGGATGGCTGCACAGGTAAAAATCTGTGCTATTTTGGTGTATATATACACACACGCGCACACACACACACACACACACACACACACACACACACACACACACACACACGCACACTCATTCATTAACGCTGACAAGCCATGTCTATCCCAACATGCAAAACACATACTCTCTAACTGAAGGAATGCAAACTCACCTATGTCATGTCTTTGTGGTGCTGGAACAGGCCAAAACTGAACTTACAGGTAAACTCATACAGCAACAGGGAGTGCATGTAGATTCAACAGAGAAAATAAAGCACAGCCAAGAACTCAATCAGAGCAAAGTACTATGAAATAGCAAAGCTACTCATTGCTCCACTATGCCACTGAGCAGTCACTTTTACACTCTTCCAGCCAAACCACCAAAGATAGCTGCATATCAAGTGGAATTATGGCCAACTTGCTACTTTTAACACTTGCATATTCTTTGATATAAATAAGAGAGTTAATTAAACCTAATTAACTAATGTCACTTCACTAATACTTGTGATGATAAAACTCATCTACCCATCCCTCAATGCATAGAAGCAGATGTTATTCACAACCGGTCCTAGATTGTTTCAAGACTATTGCTCTGACCAGTATATATATATATGTTGGGCAAATAAGCACAGTCATAAATATAGCAATAGCTATATATTCCTATAACAATGTATATTTCAAACTTTGTACACCTGTGCTGATGTATTTACTTTACTCATATTTGATGTAGACTTATAGTATATTCAAACATTGAGGTTATTGGGGGGGTAGACTCAGATTAAGAGGTTTAAGGATATTACCCCACAAAACCATTTTTGTAAGAAACTCCCTTTTCACACAGTATATGACAGTGCAACGGGTGAAGGGACCAGTAAGACTGGAGAGTCCATCACTGGAAAGCAGCAAACAGTATTTAAAAGTATATCCAATGCACTATACATCAGAGTTTACATTTTGATATAGGTCATTCTGTGATATACCAAGGATGTACAAATTACTGGCCTTCAAGAAGGTTAATTGTCATAAACCATGTTGATTTTTTATTTCTAATTACTTATATATATGTATATATATATATATATATATATATATATATATATATATATATGTATATATATATATATATATATATATATATATATATATATATATGTGGATTCACTTCAAAATCACGAAATACTGAAATATCGAATTTCAGTATCTCAAAACTATGAAACCGAATCCACAAAACACCGAAACTACAAAACCCCGAGCCCAAAACCGCAAAATTCAAAACACCGAACAAACCGCATACACTACACTATACATACACCACAACACCCACATCACAACATAAACAAACAAAAACTACACACATGCACAACTCATACACATATAAACAGGTGGGGCAAGCTGCGCCCCCCACACCTCCCCTACTTATATATACTAACTCCGAGATCGCACAAACAGGAAACAAAAACAAACTCACGCACGCACATTCTCCAGTCCCTCACACACACATCAAACATATCAGCACACTCAAACACACTCTAACCCCCACTCAAATCCCTTACAAAACACTCAATTACCTGACAAAACATCTAGATCCACACATAGCACCGCTCACCATAAACACACAATTCTGGACATCACGTAGCATAAGGCCATAACCACAAATTTGAGATATTCAAATTCGTGTTTATGAACTTTCACTATTTTAAACATTTGGGTTTATAGTCTCGAGATACTGAAATTCAACATTTCAGTATTTCGAGATTATAAACAGCTCCCATATATAGATAGATAGATATATATATATATGTACGTATACGCATTAAAGATAAACTGAGCCTAAATAAGTGGGTAATGTGCCTTTAAAGCATGTTGAATGCAGTAAATATATATTTCACCTTTAAGAGTAAGGCAAAAATAACTTGAGCTGTAGTCATGAAATGTCTCTACTAACTAGTAATTGCCAAATTACTGCTGCATAAAAGAATGGGGTCTGTCCAGAGGAATTGAAAAAGTTACTTCCTCAGCTGGAAGATCGACAAGGGGGTAAGCAGAATCTCTTCTGAAGACCATGAAAGTTTATTGTTCAGCAACCCAGTTGGGGCCATCTGTGAATTTATACCTGATGGAAGTACTTATGATAAACAGCTATAATCAAGACCAGGGTGTCTACAACCTGAACATTTTCAGACAGCCCATTTGTTAGGTAGGGAGCGAATTGTATAAAGTAACAAAAAAATACTGCATTTTACTTTGGAACTAAAAACAAGTAATGCCACTGCTACCAAGTGCAAACTGTATTTAGATTAGCATTTCCCTGCCATTGTTTCCATGAGGCATCTGCTGCTGGAGTGATGCATACACCTACAAGATTTTTATTTCTATGAATGTTCCTAACATGTTTAATGTGGACTTCACCTTTGGAAGAATTGCTGAAAAGACATGCTGAATAAAAAGTGAAGACCAGCCAGAAACTGGTGCTGCTGTTGTGCTGGCAAGTAAAGCTGCTAATCCCAAGCATGAAAAAACTATCTAACGAACATGAAATGAAATCTTAGCTGGTGGCATTTAAGTGCTGTGCCACAACAAAGAACTGGGATTGCACAGACTGGGCAAAAATTCTGTAATCTCATCTGACGGGGGAGGCCCTAAATAGTTATGCCTATGGAGGGAATTGATTACATGGACTATGATAAAATAAAGGAAACAACTCTTGGCTTGGGTTGGAATAAACTCCTCAAGTATAAGCATTAATATTTCCTAACTGGACTTTTAATGTAAGCAAAATTGATAAGAGCATAGATGCATGATTTAAAACATATTTAAAGCTATGGTTAGACCCTGAGATCATAAGCAAAGTAAAATGTTGGATATTTTAGCAGTATATAACTTTGTCTAGTAATATAAAAGATTTCATATGACAAACTAACTCCAAAAACTCTTGCACAATAGCAACTTTAGTAGAATGCCTATTAGTCAATGATACTGTGTTTAAAACTGGACTGTCTGCTTCTAAGATTAAACTTTTAGTAAGAAAATATGCCATCTTCCGTGAAACAAAAATCTGAAAGTAATGTGTGAATTTGCTTTAAATGTTGGAGGAGGTCACATTAAGTTCTGTACTACTAATCCTGGTCAGAGTACTAGCAGTAGAAATTGGAAAACTGAAATACATGTCACAATTGAAGTTGTTCTGATCGAGTGCAATAAAACTATAGGTAGAATAATTTAGTCATTGTGTTACAACTAACCAAGTGAAGTGCATCATATTTTAAGAAGGAAAGGAGGTTCAAGCTGTGCTACAGTCTGGAGGGATGATAACCCTTGTTAAGGGTCATGTAGTATGTAAGCGTAAGATTAGTAACAACCAAACCAAGTATAGCTAATATACATGTGTGATGATAGGAAATGATTCCCTGTCACAATTAGAAACTCAAACAGTTCTCGGAAAACTGTTACATCCTGTAGCTATAACCTTTTCTTTTATTTACTCATGATGCAATATTAGGAAAATATTTTCCCCATTTTAAGCCCCATGGAAATGTGGTAAGAGGAAGAATCCACAGGCACAGTGTATGTGATAGGCTAATATACTTGACAAGAAACAGGTAAACCAACAGCTGGATACAACCATTCAGCATAAGAATATGGAGAAAGATCAAGACAATGACACTCATACAGATGTTCAGAATCAAAAGCTAGACAAGGGAGCTGGAATAGCAGCAACAAAACTGGATAATATTTGCTTGTGGTTAGACAGCAAAAAAGTTTCTAAATGACGTCTAAAACATGTTCCAGTGAATCCACACCAGGCATACTAGCTTATTACCTGCCTCCCGGGCTTACTCTGGTGTTGCTGTGATCATGGATCCAAACAGCATCCTGGTAGCTCAGCCATCTTTGTATCCTTCCTGTTTTTTATTTCTTCATATGCCCTACCTATTTCCTTGCCTACCCCTCAGTTATGTCTGAGGGCCACCTGCTCTTTGATGGGGTTGCAACCTTTTCTAATACCCAAAGTGGGACATTTTCTGTAAATAGATGAGATTTTGTAGGACAAAATATACTCAAGGCTAGTGCAAAGGACAGAACTTTACTTTTTTTGCCAAAATAAAAGCTTATTCTTGTAGTATTTGAGTTGCTTAGGTGTTTCACATAAAAAATAAATATTTTATGCAGCTAATAAAGAAAAGTTATGAAATATTTTTGACCTAAAATCTCAGGACAATTGCCATGTTTTTAGTTTTTTTTTTGCAGGACACAACTGTCCAAAGAGGGACTGTCCCTCACAAAGAGGGACAGGCTTTGAACCATGCATCCCCTATGGGAGCATCATTGACAAGTATCTTCCCACCTGGGACAGGCATGCCCATTTTTCCTTGCTGTACCATCAATCACCAGAGATGTTAAGTGAACCCAAGTCAACTGATTTGTAGTCATGGCTTTATCCCTCTGTGCTACTGATATAGTCAGCCCTTAACACCCTTAAGAAAAACATATTTCCTTTGCCTGGGAAGATCATATTCATAATCCCTTGGATAAATTTGTGGCTACCCATCCATTCATATAAGTCTTTTTGAAGGTGACCATAGAACTATTATGCTTGATTTAAAGGGTAAGTTTGATCATCCATAGGTGGTGAATGTATGGAGTTATTAACCTATCTTTCCAGGAAGATTTGTTAATTTATTTTTGTAAATTATTTTTATAGTTGTTTGAGATACCACTCATCTTCCCATGGTATAGGATGTTAAATGAAAATGGTTTCTTCATGTCATGGTAAAACAGACATATATCATCAAAGGAAAGCTGGTAGGCCACTGAATACTAGGATAGTTATGCCAATCTATCCGAATGGCTGAGGGTTTTAAGAAGGTTAATTTTTTATCTAGAAATGTCAGTGTCTTGTCTCTCTGGGTAATGCACTTTGCTTAGTACATGCCAAAAAGTGCATTGCATTCAATAATATGTCTAATCAAGGAGTACAGCAGAATAATGGCATCTTTTGAGTTGGTGGAAAGTCATATGGATATCAGATGATTCAAACAAAAGAATTCCTAAAGTACTGTAAAGCTATCCACATATGTGCCAAAGTCCTTTATAACATTAGTCTGTAGAAGAGTAACATTTATACAATGGGAAGTGGGAATGATTGCTTCTTAAACTACCACACTGGTCTTTTTAGCAAACGGTTTGATACTGATTTTCTGTTAACCAGGTGTTGGTATATTCCAGCCCCATGTTGGAGCAATTAGGCATTAATGGGCTACTGAATAACAATAACCAGACTTGGAGAGACACACATCCAGAGTATGCTGACCTGGGTGTCAGCAGAATACAGGCCACAGAGGATAATTTCCAGTACAGAACCCTCTGGGACACTATTATTTATTATTGTTCTGTGTTCCAAGACAGGACCTGCAACTTTTACAAGTTGGGTTCACTTCTGTCAGACAATCAATCTGCAATCCAGTGGACAACATATCTGTTTATATTGAGTTTTACTGATTTATCTGTAACACCAACATGTTAGCGGTGGGGAGGATACCAAAAGACCTTAAAGGAAAATATATTTGATTTGTGATCAGGTTTTACCAGGGATGTATTAATGCAAGGTGGAGCATGGGCTGGAGCTAAGTTCAACTTCAACTTTATTACAATGCTTAACAATTAAATGCTGTATAAAAATAACTGACAGAGATCAATAAGTGCAAAACATATCCCATATAGTCTAGCAGTTACGATCCCTGGTTTTCACCTGTCCGGTTATGACTCCTGATATGGAAATAGGCCACTCTTTCAGTCTGGTAGTTAGTGCAGAGGATTAAGGCCTTGAGCTGTTAATAAGCTTCTTCCTATGGTACAGGGTTTGATTTGTTAGCCTTCATTTGCATACTGTGTGACAACCAAACTGTGCCATGGGACAATAGAGAATTTAGGATAAGCTTCTAAATGTTCTCCTGGACTGCACAATCTATGAACCTATAATTGACAGAGATCAATAAAAAACAAAAGAATTACCATGAATAGAAATAATAACAAGTGAAATATATAAATTAATTGAAAATATAAAAGCTGTAAGAGTAAATAATAATATAAGTGGCATAGTCACAAGCCAAGGAACAGTACAATTTGAAAATAAACTGAGTAAACTGAAGTTCACTTGAAATGACAAGAAACACAAAAATTAACATCAAATTAAGAAACAGGTGAGAATAAGACCCCTAGTGTGGAATTTAACAATTTGTACATTAATGGATGTTCAAGAAATGTTGAGCACATTTACTTTTTGTGGCACAAGTGTGTGAATCAATGGTTGCATAGATAAAGCCTCCAAATGTGATAATGCCTGGTTTGATACTGACACCTTCAAGTACAGTGAGATAATTAGCATGGCCATTGAGTGCATTAATGGGGATTTGTAGGAAGAAATAATACATTGTTTTTTATGTTATTTGAATGCATGCAAGCTCTAAGTTAGGACTGTGAAAAATCTGTTGTGAAGGGATGTGTTTTTTTTTACAAAAACAAATATGATTTGGAATTATAGCACCCCTAAGTTAAGATCATAGATAACTAGAAATTAGCTGATGAGGTTTCTGACAAAAACAAATACTCTTGGGTCACAAAATAGGAAAACCATTCAGCCTAGAACTGAGGAAGTGCTTTCACTGCACAGGAACCAAGACTCAGTAACTAAACAAATGTATTTCACATTTGTTGACCGGGAAAGTCCGACTAGGTCAGAGCCTATTTTCAGTGGAGGCCCAGGGAGAAATGCTCCAGAAGCATGTCTTTAGAATCTGGGAGGAAACAGGAGTACCCAAAGGAAACCCATGTGAATGCAGGGAGAACATGCAAACTCTGTACAGAAGGCACCCCAAGCCAAGAATCAAACTGGAGAACTTCTTGCTGTGAGGTGACAACATTAACCGCTGCACCACTGCATTTTCTAAATAAGGAGTGCCTCAGGTTCTAGCTTCTTTTTTTTAAGACTCCTAGTACTGAATAGTGCCACCTTAATGTTGTCTGGATCTGCCATTACTATGTGGAAATGTATAGTAAGAGGATATGGCCTAAAACAAAATACTATGGGGACAGCCAATGCTTTTTTTGGTGGTATTCAGTTTCACAGGTCAATTGATTGATTTTAATGTTGTACCATATTGCATCAAACTTGCTTGGTTGATATATGTAGAATCATTTTAAAATGGATACTCTATATGTGTACTTGAATGTGTTTTATACATAAGCATGTGCATGAGTCTATACAGTATGCATTTGTGTGAATGTAAGTGTAAGTGTGTGTCATAATTGACATGCTTCTGTGTACCAAGTGTGCTACTGACAGTTATTATGAGATTGCCAACAGTGAGGTAATTAATTTTTCCTTATTCCCCACTGTTATGTGATCCCAGAGTTAGTACATTTAATTAGGGAGGGAGAATAGAGAGGGTTTGCCCCTGTAAAAACAGGATTAATTTTGATGTCCTTTAATTCAGTGGGTTCACTATAATAAAACATCCAATTAGTGAAATTCAGAATTTAATTTTATACCCTTTTTGTCAATATGGGAAAGTTTGGTGGAAGAGATGAAAGCCATCATGGCCGAAGAAGGGAAATAACAAGCATGTGAGACCATAGAAAGAAAAAGTCAGGGGTAATACAAGTGCTAAAACAAATTTGAAATATCACATTGTACAGAGTGTATCTCAATGAAAACCAAACCAAGAATATAATGCTGAAAAAACAACACATCAAATTAGTGCTTTTGGCTCTGTTTAAAACAGGACCACATTTAAGTAACAAAATGCACCTCTCTGAAAAATAATTAACATACAGGACTGTCTTCCAATGTGTATCATTGTTTAACCCGCAGGGTACCACCATTTAAACTGCAGTAAATACATAGCTTCCAATTTGTATACTGTATACTGCTCAGTATATTTAGCATAATGAGTTAGTAGCAGTTTCTTTTCTATATAAGGAAATATGAAATGTTCCCAAAACTAACTCAACCTTCACATAAACAAAGGTGATTACACTACCTACACAATGCCCTGTGAAAGCAACTCACAAACTATTTGAACTAAGATGTAACAAAAACTCGTCAAACAGTAACTTCAGTCCTGGACATATAAAAAAAATAATCAATGTACTGAACAAAACTTAAAAACACAGTGAATTTCTGGGTCTTTGTCTTTTCTAAAAATATTTCATGCCTTTATAAACTAAAGCACTGCTGGTGATTGCCTTCTGGGTGAGGAAAGTAAACCTATATTTTATGTCTGTGACTTGCTGATAGAGTTGCTTTCTGTTTACCTGCTCCATTTTGTTTTCTGTTTTAAGAAATCTGCTTGGCCTGGTGTTTTGTTGCTTTGTTCTATATAAGAGACAGGCACTTTAATTATTCAGGCTGCACATTTCACATGTTTTTTTTTTCATTGGTGAAATTGTCTCTTGAGTGATACTTAAATACACAATAAACCACTGGGCCTTTGTCTTTTCTAAACAGATTGCAGGCCTGCATAAACTAAAGCACTGGTTGTGATTACCTGCTGGGTGAGGAAAGTAAACCTATATTTTTTTAGTCAGTGACTTGCTGATAGAGTTGCTTTGTGTTTTACTTGCTCAATATTTTACCTGCTCCATTTTGTTTTCTGTTTCCAGAAATCCGCTTGGCCTAGTGTTGTTGTATGTGAGAGATAGACACTTACATTTTATAGGCTTCATATTTCACATGTTTTATAATTGGTTATATTGCCACTGGAGTGATAATTAAATACACATTGAATTTCTGGGGCTTTATATTTTCTAAAAAGGTTTCAAGCCTCCATAAATTAAAGCACTGCTCATGATTTCCTGCTAGGTTTTCCCACCCATGCACCCACCATCCCTTTTGTTGATCTGTTTTTTAAACCTGGTGATTTTAAGCTGCCCACCCCTACTGTAAACTGAGCTTAACAAGTTCCTCCCTTTCTACACTGCTGTTGATATCCTGAATTATTTATTTGCCTTTCCTTGTACATATATTGAAAGGGTGAATTTTGCCTCTCGGTGTCTGTTCTACTGATTTACTTGCTTTGAATTCATTATCTAGCTAACTGTTGGATAAAGTAGTGCATTTTTACACTCTAGTAAGCACTTGTTTTTACATCAAGAGATCAGTGGATTTTTCATCTAGTGCACTGGGAGATAGCTTGGTCTGTTTAGGTTGGGGAAATACTTAAAATTTCTGCATGTAGTTTTATTGGCTGGTGGGCTTATTAATCAGCTTATCTTATTTTTAGTGCCTTTATGAATTCTGTACAATTAAGTGGCTCTTGGCTTATCTGTACAAAGTGAAGTATTTTTATTGAATAATCACACTTTTATAAGCTGTTTAAAGTACACTGCTGTATCCATATCTTTACTTTTGTTTGTGGTAGCATTTCATATCTTTTAAGTTTGCTTGTAGTAGCATTTTACTCCAGGCACTCATTGACTGTGCTTTTACATTAGGAGGACTGGGAGTATTCATCTAGTGGCAGTAGGTGTTTACCTGGTCTATCTGAGCTGGAAAACACAAAAAAGTGCTCTACATGTTCTTTTTTTACTTCTGTTATATACTGTAACTGTTTTTTAGCAGTTTCAAAAACAACTGCACTGTCTGCTGCTGCTTTAAGTAGTTAATTGCATTGTATTACATTGTATCTATTAGTTGTAGCACTGTTGTAGGTAGTTTGTGTGGTCCTGTTATACTTGGGCTCCAAACCAGATATTCTACATTAACAATGGTGGATTTAGGCTTTGGAGCAGGGGTGTATACCTCCCCCTTTTGCTGCCTTGACTTGGGCAGTAAAAGCATGGCACAAAATTAAAAAAATAAAAAGAGAAAACTTAGCAAATCTTGAAAGTGGAAAAATGTACTGCAGCCAACAAAGTGATACATTGGCATCAGAGTTAGATATCCAAACTGCTGTTTCTCTGACTATTCTTATAGAAGATAGACTAGATTAGGGGAAAGGCTAAGTGAGGCTACTATACGTACTGACCTGCACTCTGTCTTAACTGATTGTTTCTGCAGTCAGGACACAGCAGCTTCTCTGGCTCTGCTCCATTCACCCTGCGAGCTCACTCTGCTCCTCTACCCTGTTCCCAATTTCCACCCACCCCACCATCAGTAGATTAATTCCTCCCCAAGTCCTCCCACAGCTCCTACCAACCAATTACAATACACCCCACCCCCTCACACATTATACACTTAAACTCACCACTCAACCTAAACAATGCCCCTCACCAGAGCATATCTACTAAACCTTATACATCTCTCGGCCCTACTTACCTTCCTCACCTACCTTACACAACTCCCTCACCTCTCCCATACCTGCCCATCACACATTACATGCAATTTCCAACACACTACCACACCTCCCTTTACCTCCATAACTCATGAACTCTACTTTTCCAACTCAGCCCTACTTCTCAAACCCAAAATCCTACCTATCCAAACCTCACATATCACACCCTCCCAACCTCACACCAATAAATCATCTCCCTACCTCCACTCAAATTCTCCATCCACACTAACCTACCTCACACTCATTCTCCACCAAATTTCTCTTTCACTCTCCAGCGATATCTATCCCAACCCCAGACCCACTATCACCACACAAACCACTAACCCCCTCCCACACATATTCAGTTGCCCAAATATATTCACTTTACTACAGTCAATGCCCAAAGCCTCCAAAACAAAATCACTTACCTCCACATCTGGCTTGCCCACAACCACCCAGACATAGTTGCCATTTCAGAGACATGGCTTAAACCCTTCATAAAAGACAACAAAATTCTTCCACCTGGCTACCGAATGATTTGCAATGACAGACTAAACAAAAAAGGGGGAGCCATAATCCACACCTCCTCCTATACTATTACCCCATACACTAACCCCATCCCAAACTTCAGCAACACAGAAATAACTATAGCTCTACTAAAAATCAGTAATCACAAATCCATATGCATAGCTGCCTTCTATATCTCACCAGATAATAACATACCTATTCTAGAAGATATCTTTTCCTGGTTTTCCTCTAACATAAAAAATGAAACCTACATCCTAGGTGACATGAACATTAACTGGGTCAATATAAACTCTCAAACCTCATCCCACACAATCACTCTATACAACTTTACCCAACTAACAGATTTCCCCACCAGACCAAACAATGATGGAGCTTCTGGCACCACCATAGGCTGGATCTTAACATCCTATACCAGCCTTATCACAAAGGCAGGTATCCTTCCTGATCCTCTCAGTGACCACCTGCCAGCATTCACAGACCATCACCCCTCTCTCATCAAAAGCACCACCACTACATCCAAACTTGTAACCTCTCCCACTTCAACCCCCCCCAATTTTTCCAACTGTCTAAAACTTACCAACTGGACCCCCTTAAAAACCCTGCCTCTTGACAATGCTGTCAACTACTTCAACGAAACCTTCTTAAAGTTATTCAACAACCACGCTCCTCTAAGAGTCAAACATATCAAAGCTAAAACCTCCCCCTGGCTATCAAAAGAAACTAAACATACTATGCTCCAAAGAGACAAAAAATGGAAGCAATTTCAAAGCAACAAACAACCCAATACTCAACTTGAATATAAACAACTCCGCAATTATGTAAACAAATTAATAGCTACAGACCGCAAAGCATACCACTCTAAACTTCATTCTGATTACTCAACCAACCCTAGAAAATTCTGGAACACCATCTCCTCCATCCTGGAAATACAGATAACCCCTGTCCCAATCCCGACCTTACCAATCTTGAAACAGCCAATCTATTCAACTCCTTCTTCATAGATTGTATAGTTAAATTATCCCCCTTCTTCTCTCAACCCCTCAGTCACAACCATGCCTTCCCCACCCCTCTTACCATATACATCCTTCCTCCCCTTTCAACCTTAAACCCATCACCATAAGTACAATAAAAAAACTACTCCTCCAACTTAAACCTTGCCGCAACACACTGGATAACCTGCCATCTTCCTTCCTTAAGATATTCATTGAAAGTATTGCCTTTCCCATTTCCATCTTAATCAACAGATCCATCAAAGAATCCTATGTCCCCTCTATCCAATGACATGCATACATCATCCCACTCCATAAGGGATGTAAAAACACTGACACCACCAATTTCAGACCTATGACATCCTTTCCCTCTCTCCAAAATCCCAGAAAATGTATTAATTCCCAACTTATACCATACCTAACACACAATAACCTTCTCACCCCCACTCAACATGGCTTCCGCCCTGGCCATAGTACTATGACTGCCCTTCTTTCCTTTCTCAAAACCATTAAACTAGCAAGTGACTCTGGCAAATTTGTATCGACCCTGTTCCTTGACCTATCCAAAGTCTTTGATACCATCTCACACCCCTTATTCTTATCTCAACTCTCCTCCCTTAACCTCTCTCCTTTCACCATAGCCTGGTTCACAAACTACCTCTCAGAACAACAACAAGTCATACAATGGAAATCCTCACCCTCTCTCTTCCTACACACCCCCACTGGTATGCTCCAAGGTTCTGTTCTTGGCCTTTTACTCTTCAACATATTTATTAATAACTATCACCTCTCCATCCCTGAGTCCAGACTAATCCAGTATGCACATGATTCAACAATCATCTGCTCAGCAGACTCCCTCTCTGACCTACTTTCAAAAACCCAATCAGTTTTCTCCAAAACAGAAACTTGGATGCAGAATAATCATCTGCCCCTAAACACAAATTAAACTAATGATCTTTTCCCCTTCTATTAACTCTTCTATTGATAAAAACTTCTCCATACTCAGTTGAACGTCGAGCTGGCACCTCGGCGTTTGTCAGAATCTACTACCAATCATTAGCAGACTGGAGTTCCGCTGTGGCGACCCCTAACCGGGAAAAGCTGAAAGACAACAACTCAGCCAGAATAAAGTCCCCATTGAAATTGTATCAAACACTAAACTCCTTGGTGTCATCATTGAAGAC
Source organism: Protopterus annectens (assembly GCF_019279795.1). Taxonomy (NCBI): domain Eukaryota; kingdom Metazoa; phylum Chordata; order Ceratodontiformes; family Protopteridae; genus Protopterus; species Protopterus annectens. Next base: position 287,592,521 of record NC_056748.1, on the reverse strand, counting down.
AAACTAAAATTCGACACCCATATCCAATCTACCATCAAAAAAACACACCAAAACTTTAGGCTCCTGTACAGACACTACTGCTACCTTACCCCCACCACCAGAAAAACCCTAGCCTCCACCTGTCTTCTCCCTTCTCTCTTATATGGTGATCCTCTCCTAACCAACCTCCAACTTGGCCTACAATCCAAACTGGAATCTTGCTACAATAAAATAAGCAAATTTGCCATCAATTCCAAAATCTCATCGCACCACTGCCACTCTGTCCACACTCTGCAATGGCTCGAACTACCTAATCACCTGAACTTTCTTTGACTCACTACTGCCCACAAGCTCATCTTCAAGCCTTCCAGCTGCCCCTCTCTCTCTACCACCTTAGCCCCCTACATTCCTAACCACTCATTCATATCTGAAAACCAAAACCTCCTTCAAATCTACAAACCCTCATGACCTCCAGGCTACCTCCTGCTATCATACTCCATATCCAAACTATGGAACTCCCTCCCTCCCTTCGAAATATTCCAAACCTTACCAACTTCAAATCTCTCTTGTACCTTTCTTCTAAATGGATATGCCCAAGCCACTCTCCAACAAAACCACCCCTTAGCTCCCCTCAAATCCATCCCCTGCTTCTTCTCATAATATTAGTCTATTATTACACCCCATTATACTAACACTGCACTATCTTCTGCTTCACTTTGGTTAACGTTGTGAGATCATCCTGCACCAGAAACTCTGTCTAATGCTGTATAAACAAAACTGACAACAATCACCTATTACTATTTGTATTTCTTAGATTTAATAATACTCTGTATTTCTTTGAATAACTGTATTATACCTCACATGCATTTTACTGTATTCTCAGCCTGTTGTATATCAACTGTATTGCATTAAGTATGCTTGTAAACTCACTATATTACTATATGTATATAAAAATGTATGTTTGTAATTGTCCTTGGAGCTTTTGTCCCCAGGCCTCCACTGAAAACAGGCTCTTCTTGGCCCAGTGGACTTCCCCGGTCATCAAAATGAAATAAATAAATAAAACAAATTTTTAGACTTGCTATTGAAAGAGAAGCTGATAGGAGTTTATCGGTTTATTGATAGAGAAAGAGAAAATAGCCTGACCTCTTCCTGGAAGTTCCACTGACAAGTTATGTGAGTGCAGTGCAGCTGATAATGCAAAAATAATGTTCAGTTTGCAAAACAAGGTAAACTAAAGCACTGGAGATACAGACTTCCAAAGTCTGGAGACACTGATGGAGAAGGAAAGTCTCACTCAAGGACACCAGAACCAAGTCATGGACTGTGCCTCCAGCTCATGGCCAAGATTTTTTTTTTTAATTAATGGAAAATGTGCTAGACAAAAGGGACACCAGAAAAGGAGAAAGTGTGTGTGTTTGCATGTGTGTGTGTGTGTGTGTGTGTGTGTGTGTGTGTGTGTGTGTGTGTGTGTGTTTGTGTGTGTGTGTATCTGTGTGTCTCCGTTTGCCTGAGAGTGCCCATGAGTGCATGTGTGCCACTCTTTGCAAGTGCTTGTATGTGATTATATGCAAATGCATGCATACGTGGGTGTGCATGACTGCATGTGTATATGTGAGTGTATGCATGTATACGAGTTTTCAAGAGTGCATGTGTGCGAGTGTATGAGTACATGTATATCACTGCATGTGAGTATATGTGTATAAATGAGAGTGCATGAGTGTGAGCGTCTGATAACATCTATATTACTGTGTGTGACTGTGTGTGTGTATATGTGAGTGTGAGCACATGTGGGCATGCATGAGTGTGCAGAGGGTTCAGAATAAGACTCCTACATGAGGAGGCTGCTTCAGAGAACATTACTATTTTTTTAATTTTAAAGCATGCATACCTCTCAACTTACAGATTTTTGGGGTCTATATTAAATCATCGAATGCTTAGAAAAGTGAATAATGATTTATCGACCCCCATGTAAACAAAAGCTTACAAACTCAAACGTTTAGAACAGCGATTTTTTTCCAACGGGAAAAAAATCACTGTTCCAAAAAAAAAAAAAAAAAACACTTCAAACATAACATAAAGTGGAGGGCTTTGCAAAGTAATGGACACGGCCAAGCAATTTCTTTCCCAGGGAAAGAATTTGCTTATATGCCGCTTTGTCATTTTGCCTTTTCAATTTCAACAAAGACGCATTCTAAAGAATGGGTCTTAGGTCATCTAATAGGAACCCGATTTTTGCAGAATCTCCAGATTTTTCCTTCATATTTCTTGGTGTGTTTGCCTGATAAAATTTGCGGTTTTCTGGCAAATCATTGAGAGTTGAAATCCTTAAATGATGCCATGCATTTAATTTTCTGACTTCATTTCCTTCGGAAAATGCATACTAACACAAATCCTGGTATTCTATTGACTTTTTAAGTTTATAAGAGCAATATGTAAAATCTGTCCCTATTATTTTAGGCTTCAACTAGATTTCTTGACCTAAGTGGTTGAGAGGTATTCAGAGAAGATAATTATTCATTTAGGATGACAGGTTCATAGGATGATACTAGGCTATTGGCCTCGTGGCCCTTATAAGCCTAGCCAAAAATTTTGCCCATGTTCCCTCAAAGTCAGCATCTGTTTCCCCCATGCAGCAGGGACACAGGTGGGATCCCAGGGGTGTATTTTCTGTTTCCCATCCAGTCATCCATGTTCATCTTAAAGAGGGCTAGAAAGGTACTCTGCTTAACATGGAGAGGGAGTCTATTCCACAGATGGAGTCTCTGGGACACAAATCTATCCTGCCAACAAGTTCTATTAATGTCACAGACTAGGTCTAGGCCTTGCGTATGGGTTGCCTGAGTGGATTTTGACTTATGGATATGCAGCAACTCTATCAAGGCTGGGTCTGAAATGGCCTTCTATGCCAGACACAAGTCACCTCTGAGCGGTCTGTATGAGACTGAGTAGAGGGGCAGAGCTTATAGCCTATTTGTATAGGACATGAGTTTGAGACCCTGGATTTTCCTGGTCAGGAACCTCTGTGGTCTCTCCAGCTGCTGCATGTGCTTGGCAAGGCGTATGCCAAAGGAGGCATTGTACTCAATAATGGGTCTGATAAGGGAGGAGTACAGGGATGTTATGACCACCTTGTTCCTGGATGAAATACCCTTACTTATGAGGTGGGCCATGTAGAAAGTCTTCCATACAATGGAGGCAACATAGTGGTCAAAAGTCAGGTTGCTATCAATCTGGGTCCCCAAGTCCCTCACGATTGCTTGCATGCTTAGTACATTGTTATTAATGTGATAATTAGTGGGGACAGCATTTTCCCCAAAGGGGATAATAATGCAATATCCCTTTTTTCATTTAATATAAAAGCTAGCAATGTAGAATACAGCAAATATAACTCAACAAATGTATTTATTTATTTAGTCTTTGTTTACTAGGAGGGCGACCACGGTGGTGCAGTGGTTAGCATTGTTGCCTCACAGCAAGAGGTTCGCCGGTTTGATCCTTGGCTGGGGTGCCTTCTGTGCGAAGTCTGCATGTCCTCCCTGTGGCCACGTGGGTTTCCTCTGGGTACTCCGGTTTCCTCCCACATCCCAAAGACATGCTGCAGGTGGATTGAACACTCTAGCTTGGCCCTAGGTTTGAGTGTGTGTGTGTGTGTGCCTTCTGTTGAAGGTTGGGCGCCGGGCTGGCAACTCGACACTGTAAAACTCCACTGCCAATCATGAGCGGACAGGTGATCCGCTGTGGTGACCCCTAGCTGGGAAAAGCCGAAAGAAGAAGAAGTCTTTGTTTACTAGGAATGTCAGACTGGGTAATACCCATTTTCAGTGGAGGCCCAGAGAGAAAAGCTCTATTTGCTTACATTGCATTATACTAAGTTCCAGTTAAACACAGAGTAGTTACATTTCTATTTACATTTATACACAAACAGTAGTTACATTTATACATTCTAAGATTTTACACAGTTAGAAGTCACTAAAGAGAAAGCCCACGTGTAACTTAGTGGATTATACAGGCAGTAGTTATGTATAAAAATTGTTTTGTCATTTCAGTGAGAGGATGAGAATGTTCTGTTTATGTAGAGTATTTGAGAGTATTGTATGGTGAACACAAAGTCTTAACCTTGTGAGGAGCATGTGCAGGACCATAGGTTCATAGGTTCATAGGTAGGTACTAGGCTATTGTCCCTAGGGCCTATATAAGCCTAGCCAAAGAGGTACCCTGGCTTTTGCCACCCAAGAAAATTATTTTCCTGTGCCCCTGTCGAGCAGAGCCACAGAGGTGATCCCCAGGGTGAATTTCTTATTTCCCATCCAGTCATCAAGATTTTTCTTGAAGAGTGCTAATGAGGAGCTTTGTTTGATATAGATAGGTAGTTTGCTCCAGAGTATGGGAAGTCTCTAGGACTGGAATATATATCCTTCCACCATGTTCTGTTTATTGTGGTGACAAGGTTTAGGTCCCTAAAGCATGCAGCTCGGAGGGACTGGGATTTCTTTATGTGGAGCATGTCCAACAGCTCTGGGTTTGACATAGTAAAGCTGTAGTTTTTTGAGACGGTCTGCGTAGGGCATCTGTTTGAGGCTGGTAATCCTCTTTGCGAGGTATTTCTGTGGCCATTCCAGTTGTTGTAGATGTCTTGTGAGGTACATACCAAAAGGGGTGTTGTACTCTATAATAGATCTAATGAGTGACGAGTAGAAGGGAACAATGACCTCTTTTTTCCTGGATGAGAAACCTTTTGTGATGAGGTGTGCCACATAGAAGGATTTCCTGACTACTGAGGCGATGTGATTATCAAAGGAAAGACTACTATCCACCTGTGTCCCAAGGTCTCTTATCACACTTTCACTGTAAGTAGACTACCACCTATGTGGTAGCTCATGGGAATAGAGTTTTTACCAAAGGGGATGACAATGCACTTTTTGGCATTGAGCTTGAGGCCATGGCTTTGACACTAGGCATCTGTCTCAGTGAGGGCCTTTTGTAGGATGTCCACATTGTCAGGATTTTCGATTATGACCCCTAGTTTTCAGTCATCTGTGAACTTCATTATCCAAAGACCTTCTATGTTAGCCTGTACTTCAGAAACGTAGATACCAAACAGGAGAGGACCCAGGACTGAATCCTGTGGAACTCCACTTGTCACTGGTCTGAAGTCGGATTTGGAGTCTGCTACTTTCACAGTGTGGGTTCTATCAGTGAGCCAGTTGGCAACCCATCTTGTGACATAGGGATTTATACCTAGTCTAGTGAGTTTATCTATAATTCCAGAGTGGGGGATGGTGTCAAAAGTCTCCGCGAGCTCTAGATGGGCTGTGTCAATCACCATACCCTCATCTATGGCTTTGGTGACTGCTTCAAAGAAGTTTATCAGGTTTAGGAGACATGATCTGCCTTTTACAAACCTGAACTGGGTGGGGTTCATAGTTTAGAGATTACCAGTGTCTTTGTTTATAAGTTCCATGATGATACATTTCATGGCCTTGTACACCAGGCTCGTTAGGCTAATCGGGCGGTAGTTCCCAGGGTCTGTGGTGGCTCCCCCTTTGTGGAGTGGGATGACCATTGCTGTGAACCATTCAGTGAGCACAAAGCCTGAGGTGAGGCTATGATTGAACATGGTGCTTAGGTGGGGTGCCAGTTCATTCTGTAATTCATGTAGAACGCAGTCTGGGATGTTGTCAGGTCCCATGGGTGCTGTGTTCTAGGCTTTGGAGAGTGTGTTTTTTACCTCTGCAGCAGTGATTACAGGAACTTTGCATTCTTCCGGTATAGAGATGGGCCCTTTAGGGGGTGAGAGGGGTGTAAGGTTAGTACTGAACCTATCTGCCAGGATGTTGGCAATATCAGTTGGTTCTGTATATTTAGTGCCATTGTGCTGTAACTCAGAGCAGATCTGAGTGTTGCCATTGAGATTCTTGACATAGCTATAGAATGCTTTGTGGTTATCTTTAGAATCAGTGGTGATTTATTTTTGTAATTAGCTTTGGAGTATTTTATGAGGGATCCCAACTTCCTACTGAGGCTGACAAGGGAGTTCTGCCAATCATGGGATTTTACTCTTTTTTGCAACAGTTTCTTTCTTCTGTTGTAGAGTTTGTTTATGGCAGGGGACCACCAGATTGGCTTCCTTTTTTTTGGAGGATAGCATCTTGGTTCTGTTAGGGATAGCACGATCCATGCACTTGTGTAAGTGCTTATAAAGTGCATTTGTGTAGGATTCAGCAGTCATACCTCTATTGTAAGTCTGCATGGGTGTCCTGAAGTTTGCCACTTCCATCTTAAGAAGCGTGAAGTTGGCTTTGGAAAAATTGTTTATGGTGGTTTCCCTAATGGGGGGTGGGGGCAGGATGTGGATGTTTAGGGTGATTAGCTTGTGGTCAGATCTGACCAATGAGGAATTGACCTCTGGTGTGGAACACCGGTCACCCATGTTGGTAATGACCAGGTCTAGGATATTGCTGCCACTGGTGGGGGTGTGGATAAGTTGATCCAAGGTGTTGGAATTTATGAATTCCAGAAAACGTTGAGCAATAGAGTTGGTACATGAGTAGTTTTCCCAGTTAATGGAGGGGTAGTTGAAATCGCCCATTATTAGAGTGAGTTGTACCCTAATATTTTCCAGTGTATCAAGAAATGAGGAGTGGGAATCCTGGGGCATGGTGGGGATCTGTTCCAAGTTACAGTTTGGATTGTGGTCTTGCCCAGAGTTAATTGCACTTGGATAATCTCGGATGCATTATGCTGAGCAACTAACCTGTAGGCGTGGATATCCTTAATGAATATGGACACGCCTCCGCCTTTAGTGTTTTGGTCCAGGTTAGGTGACCAAAAGGTGTGCTATGAATTATAGCCTGGTAATGCAGGGGTGCTTTTTGGAGCCTTGAACCAGGTCTCTGTCACTGCACAGATGTCGATGTTGTCCATTTTAAGGAGTGCCACGAGTGAATGCATTTTGAGGTTTAGACTTCTAGCATTGAGTAGCATTACCCTCAGATTTTGATTGTTTGTACCTGCTATGGTGGTGAATTTGTCATTTGAATATTGCCTAAAATAGGCACTATAGGGGTGGCAAGAGCCTTAGCCAGTATCCAGAATCCCAAGGGCGACAGGTGCAGGCCATCTCTGGCAAAGCATCGTGGTCTGTTGATCATGTCATTCCAGGCAGATAATGGATCCCCTTAGAATGACATCAGAAGCTTAGCCAATTGCTGAAGTAGATCATTTTGTCCTTGTACTGTGGTATTATTCTGAGTGATAGCAGGATGCTACTCAGGGCTAGGGTCATACCTGCCTGGGCTACAAGATCAGAGAGCTCCTCCATGTCTCTTTTCATGTAGTCCAGGGAGGTATGTCTCAGGTCATTCACACCAACATGGACAATTACAGAGTCATATTTGTACTTGTTGTGGAGTGACCTGAGTGTGTGCATTATGTGGCAGATCCTGGCACCCGATAGGCAGCTGACAGTAACTTTCTCCTTGTTTAGCCTGGTGAATGGAACATCAGTGTGCCTGACCATAGAGTCACCTATGAGTAGTGTTGGGTACATTGTTATGCCTTTTGGGCTGTGGTTGAGTGACACACTGAGTTTGTGGGCTATGTCTCATTTGAGTTGTGTTGGGGGGTGGAGGTTGCTTGCGTTTCTGCTTTGGAGGTCTCTGTTGCTTGAGCAGATTTTTATTGAGACCCTCTGTGAATGTAGGTGTGTGTTTTGTGTTGCTATGTGTGTGTTTTGGTGGTGTAGGTTTTGAGTGAGTTTTGTGATGAGTGTGGTGTGGTGCAAGTGTTTACCTTTTCCTCTTGACTGTCTATCCAGTCTTGGGTGAAGAGCGCTTTGCTTCCAGTTTGGCTATATAAGTGCATCTCTCACAGGTTGTAGTGTTGGGTGATAGGAGGAGAGGGTTGTCTGTGTACATGAGGCAATTGCTGCATTACCACAAGATGCCCAGATTCATCAGGTAGACAGGAGAAAACACTGGGAGCTGACCCTTAGACATGCCTGGATAGGTGGCTATTTATTAAGTACTAAAAACTGTTTTCCTCTAGACAAGTGAGGAAAGTTAAGTGCTGTAGTAATTTGTAGATTATTTAGTGCTTACAATGAGTTCTGAACATGTGCTGAGCTCAAAGAAACATATTTGAGTGCTAAAACTAAAAAATGGCTACTTCTAAGGGAAAAACTGAAGAGCAGACTTTATGGCACCGGGAATACTTTAACCCTAGCTAAGCGGCGATGCATAAAGTGGTTTTTTTTTTTTTTTTTTTTAATATAACAGTAGCAAATGAGCAAACTGATTTAACCAAATTAACCAGTTAGCTAATAAAAAGCTAAAAACTGAGCCCTGTTCCAGCAGTCTTTGATCAGACAAGTTCTAAGTCCACACTCCTGCTACTAGCGTGCAGGGAAACCTTCTCCAAAAAAAGATGGTTTGGATTAGTGCTCAAGTTATACAAACAAAGCAAGATTCAGCAGGTCTGAATTTAGGACTGGTTACAATGTTGTTCAAGCAGAGTTTAAAACTTTTGAGTTTGTCAGAGAATTTTATTTGTATGAGAATACTATTCCAGAGTTTAGCAATGTATTAGAAGTAGAGCGAGTCTCCTGCAACATTATTTGACTTATTTGTATGTAATACGAATTTCTTTACTAGAATGGACATCCCTTGCTGGACAGTAGGGCAGTAATAAGTTTTGTAGTGCAGGGCATTTTTCTAGATGATGAATGAGTTTGTATGATGTAGTTAATTGTGAGTATGTTAGGTAGTTGTGCAGTTCAAAACAGTTTAATTGCTTTCAGCTATGACAATGGTGGGTCCTATGTGGGAGATTAGTGGCAAATTAGCTATTTTATTGTAGCAGGAGGTATTTCTGTGCAAATTCATCCTATCAGGAAACCAGATCTTTTTTATTGTCAAGCAGCAACTTCAAATGAGTATAATATACCAGCGCATGGGATGTGTGGTGGTTTTGAACATAAAGAAATAATATTTTGGAGTGTTTAGTGCTGCTCAGATGACATACTTTTATTTGAGTCATTGTCAGTAAATATCTTGCTGTATCTCAAAGGTCATTACTCATAATTATTAGCAAGTAGAAGTTACTCACATGGTTTGTTTTCTTTTATAAAACTGTATATTTACCTAAATCTTAAGTGATAATTCAGTAAAGGTGTTTGCCACCACAGCAGGCTGGTAATTTGCCTCAGATGCAGGTGAGAGACACTGCTGTGGCCAAGCTGGTTCTGCAGACCAGTATACTTTTTCCCTAGATCTCTCTATGTGGCAAATACAGCCCCTGTGCATTGGGGGTTAGTGATGTCCTCTGCAGCTACTGGGCTCCCCTTAGTGGGCAAGGGAGAACCACTTCTGTTAGTGTTGCAAGAAGTGGCAGGGAAAATGGCCCTGCTTAACCAGAATGTTGTGCCCATCCATGAGGAAGCTATTGCTGCCATTAAAAAACAGGTGTTAGCCTTACTTTTCCTTACAAAAAGAAACAGAAAACTAAACGTATAGCTTCTCCTGCTTCATTTTCACTGGACAGGGTTAGTTTATTATGTCTGGCTCAGGGTCTTGTACAAGCTATTGACCTTTTTTATCCGGTTATTCTTGGTAAACAAAAGATAGTGATTCCTCTTTTCCTGAAGAGATTCAAGACGTTAAATCCAGAGAGGAATGTGATGGAACAGATACATTTTTCCCTCAGAATTCCGATTCAGACTCAGTGGGGAGCATGTTACCTGAATCTCTATATCAATGATTCTCTTTCTCCAAGACTATTTCCAGAATGTGCAAGTGTATTCAGTGGGAGAACACTGACATTTCTCAGTCCCCCAGGAAATGCTATTAGCTGTTACAGAAGGAATCTCCAGAACCTTCACCCATTTCCCCAGTTCTGTCAACTCTGGAGGAAGTGTGTGTCACTGTTTGCAATTTTCCTGATACTCAGCCTGCTGACACTAAAAAGGCAAAGAGAATGTATGAAGTCCCTCAATATTGTAAGTTTGTATACAAAGAACAACAAGCCAGAGTCCTTCTCCAGGTCTAGATCAAGTTTTGCTAAGGCCATTCTCCAGGGCTTCCTGGGCCCTTCTTTTACCTCCCAGTTGTTCTAAGTTATGGAAATCTACCCATACAGCTTAGGCTATCACAGCAATGGTCAATATGAAGAACATAGTACAGTTGTATAACGAACTTTATCATGACAGTAGATATCTGAATGATCACTGCTGCAGTAGGCACTCCCTCCATCCACCCCCCCCCCCGTTTTCATTGGTGCATTTTTTATTTCAGTGTGCAGGCATTTTTGGGGGGGGCTCAGCCTCCCTCTGTCAGTTGGCATGAAAGCTCTGTAGGTCTTGGCACCCACACCTGTTTTTTAGCCAGCTCAGCTCAAGCTAATGGTTTGAGTGAGTGGAAGGTGCCCTGAAGCTTTACAGGATATAAAAGAAATAGTTTAGACTACTGCAACAGGGATCATTGTAACATCTACTATTATAGTAAATTTACCTACACAACTGTACTGTCTTAATCCACTTATTTATTCTGATTATTATAATGCACTGTTTGCCACTTAGATCATGTTAAAAGGATGCAGGAAAAAGCTGAAGAATAAAATAAAAAACTGACAATAGGTAAGAATAAAACAAAAATATGAGAATAGGTAAGAAAAAGTAATCTGAACGTTGTGTAAAGGTCAAGATGGAGGGAACCAGGGCACTAGGACCCTTTGCCTAGGGCACAATTTTGTCTTAGGTTATCTCTGTTTATCACCCCCACACACTTCATATTGGTCTACTTTCCAAACTGCACCCCCCCCCTTTTCAAATTCCTAGATCCGCCACTGATTAAGAAGGGTTTTTTCTGCACTCTTGTGGCAGAAGTGTGTTGATCAAACCTGTGTGAGTTGAGGGTTGTTGGTGGAAGGCTTATTGAGTGCTTTCCTGATTTGTAGTTAGTTTAAAACATGTTTCTCTTTGTTCATATTTAAGGCTCGCATTTGTGCGGTGTTTCTGTTGATGCAGAAGTGGTTAGCAGTGCCGTGTATAGACACAAAAGCCTAGAAACTCAGATTTCCCCTAAACAGCTGTCAGTGAAACCCTACAAGCTTTTCTGTTGCTCTAGGAGCAACTCACTTGAGCACTGAGTAGTGTTGCCTTATTGATCAACCTTAGCCTACACAAAGTATAGGTTCCTCTTGTAGCCTTGGTGCTACAAACACAGTCCTGTCAAATCAACCCTTTCCCTTCCCTAATAAAACATACAGTAAGAGTCTGCTATTATAGATGGGCAGTTTCTCATCATCTCTCTGGCCAGCCCGATAGACGTGGGCATCCTGGGCCAGTGTAGTAATTGTCTATTGTATACTGACAACCACTTTCTCCTGAAACAAACAATTGCTTTATGTGAGAGATGTTACCCTACAAAATTGGAGGCAAGACTCTCACATAAGGACAAATTGAATGCCAAATAGGGTGTCAGTGTGCACACACACTTCCAGCACTAAATAAGGACATGACACATAAACCCACATATGCAGAGGTGCTCACTAGTAACTTAGCAAAAGATCAGAGGGCTCCCAAATGGAAACCACTTATACACATAACAATGTAAAAAACAGCCATAACAGTGTCTCAACAAATAAGCTCATAAGGCATAACACCACAAAACTTAATGTATTGGTCATAGGTGACTCCATTGTGAGACACATAGATGTTCCCCTCACCAGGCTGGATAAGGAATGGGTTACAGTTAACTGCCTGTCAGGTGCCAGGATCCATCAAGTCACTGAAGCACTCAAATCACTCAACCACAAGTACTGGTATGACTCTGTCATAGTCCATGTGGGAGTAAATGACTTGAGGCATACCTCACAGGACTATATGAAGAGAAACATGACTGAGCTCTCAGATTATGTGTCACAGGCAGGTATAAGCCTAGCCTTAAGCAGCATTCTACCTTCTCCAAGGATGATGCCACAATACAAACAAAAAATGATTAACTTTATCGACTGGCTTAGCTTCTGATGTTAGTACAAGGGGATCCAATATCTGTCAGCCTGGGAAGACATAGTTGACAGGCCATGTTGCTTTGCCAGAGATAGTCTGCACCTGTCTCCTCTAGGCTTTCAGATACTGGCAAAGTCATTAGCCACCCCATTGTGCCTTTTTGTAGACAGTGTCAAAATAACCAACCTTGCATAACAAAGTCCTCTCTGGATAAATTCAAGGTATTGCTGCTTAATGCTAGGAGCCTAAACAACAAACTGCACTCCCTGAAAGCACTCCTTACTTTGGAAGGGGCTAATGTCTTTGCAGTCACTGAGACATGGTTCAAAGGCATGGAAAGCACCCTGGCTGTACAGGACTACAATGCTTTCCATACATTTAGACCACAAACTGAGCATGAAAGAACCAAAAGAAGAGGTGTATCCATCTCCATTCAGGATAAGTACACCTTGAGACTGGTCAGACAATATGACTATCTTGAGGTACTCCATGTCCAATTAACTATAGGCAAAGCCCCCTACTATATCATAGCTAGCTATAGGTTCCCCACCATGAAGTATTAAAAGCATACTGCATACCTAGATTTACTGAAGTCACTTGCCATACAGCCAACACCTTACTCATGGGTGATTTTAATTATCCTAACATCAACTGAAAAATGTACATGACCACAAACATGCTGACACAGAGGTTTATGGACTTTGTCAATGCAAATACTCTGGAATAGCTAGTCAGCATATCCACAAGAGGTTCAAATGTCCTTGACATAATACTCACTAACATGGGAGAGTATTGCACCCCCCCCCCATATGACATTCTACCTGGTAACATGGGACCATGAATCAGTCTCATTCGATGAAATTATAAGACAAGATACCCCCACCAAGCTCAAAAATGCTCAAGAATTTTTCAGACACAACACAAATCGCCTCCTACTAAGTGATAGTAAAAGAATTTTCAAAGACTCCATGAATGCAGATAGTATGGACTGCTATGCAGAGGAGTACACCAATGTCCTGTATAACTCCTTAAGCAATTGCATAAAATTAGCTGTACCTGACTAGATTAAAACCAGGTCTTGCCAAAAAAAAAAAAAAACAAGCCACCCTGATGAGTCCCTAGTATAAACAGGCTATATAACAAGAGAAAGAAGCTAATGTTCAAAAACAAGAAGGAACTGGCTCAGCAGAGGAATAAACCCATCTCTAGCTTAAACAAATAAATTAGAGATCTTGTCAAGTCCTCCAAAGCTAACCGTGAAGTAAAAATAGCCTCCCTACCTAAGGATAATCACAAGGCATTATTTAACTACATCCAAAATCTAAAAGGGAATACCCAGCTATACACTGAACCTGCTAGCTGACAGATTTGGAGCAAACTTCACCTCCCTGTACAGTCCAGTCATCCCCCAAAGTATACCTGCCACCATTCCTCAGTCTGTTGTCTCAGGAGAGCAGGTCATCTTGGCATTCTCCAAGGCCAAAAACGTGGCATCAGTGGGACCAGACAACATCCCAGGTTGACTTTTAAACAACTTAAAACATGACCTAGCAGACCCACATGGATACCTGTTTAACCACAGCCTGAGAACTGGATATGTTCCGGCAGAAGGGAGGACAGCAACAGTAATCCCTCTGCACAAAGGGGGACCATCAACCGACCCTGGGAATTATAAGCCCATAAGCTTGACTAGCCTCATCTGCAAGGCCATGGAAAGAAACATTATGGACCTTATTAACAAGGTCATAGGCAATCTCCAAACTCTGAATCCAACACAGTTTAGCATCGTTAAAGGTAGATCATGCCTGTTAACATGGTTTACTTCTTCAAGAAAGTCACTTAGGCCCTGGAAGAGGGAAAGATAATGCATACCACCTATCTTGACCTAGCCAAGACAATCCCCCACTCAGGTATTATAGGGACATTATCCTAATTGGGAATTAACCCCTACATTACCAGATAGGTAGTCAACTGGCTCACCAACAGGACACATACTAATCAAAAGACACTTGCGAAAAGACACTGAAAGTAACAAAAGAACAGCCGAGGAGTGCTAAAAAAAATCCCAGATCTTTATTGTAAGTTCTTTCATTCATCCTCACTATACAATGAACTTCTTCAGAGAGTTGGGTAGGGTTTTGTCTGAATAAGTTCATTGTATAGTGTGGATGAACAAAAGCACTTACAATAAAGAAATGGGATTTTTTAGCACTCCTCAACAGAACACATACTGTCAGAGTGGGTGACTTCACCTCTTGCAAAAGGCCAGTCACCAGTGGCGTACCACAGGGTTCTGTGCTGGGCCCCTTACTGTTTGGAATTTCTTTCTCAGATGCTCAGGAAAACTTGGACAACCTGTCGCTGACCAAGTTCACTGATGATTGCAAACTGAGATGAATCACTGAGTCTCCCAATGATGTTAATATATTGCAGACAGGGTTAACACAGACAAATGATTGGTGCCAAAGCCACAGATTAAAGCTAAACACAAAAAAAAACATTATTATTCCCTTTGGGAAAGCTGACATCCCTGCTAATTACATTATATGCAGCACCTCCTAAGTGTAGACCCAGTAGTATGTGATCTGGGTACTCAGGGTGATAGCATTCTGAACATCGATCACCATGTATCCACAATAGTAAAGAAATCCTTCTATCTGGCACATCATATAAGTAAAAGCATTGCATCTAGATCTAAGGATGTTATAATTCCATTATACTCATCACCCATTAGACCAATAATTGAGTACAATGCTCCCTTTTGGATGTACCTCACCAGACACCTGCAACAATTGGAGAGACCACAGAGGTTTCTCACCAAGAAATTACAGGGTACACAAAACAAGTCTTATGCAGAAAGACTAAAAGCCCTGTCACTGTATTTTGTCTCATACAGATTGCAAAGGGGAGACCTGTCTCCAAAAAGCAACGTAGAAACTTAAACCAAATAAAACATAAAGAACTATTCTACTGAAAAGACAGCAAGCAGGAGACTGCGGTATAAGTTTTACAAGTTTTAGCGCTTTTGTCCTTACTTTAATAGAACTTCATCAGAAATATTTCTAAAAACACACATGAGTTTAAAACCCAGTTTAAAACATCATGTGACATTATTGACAAATCAGTGTAAAGAACTTATTTGTGAAGGCATGAGCTGTAAATCATGTGACTTTCTCAGCCAATGAACATCACAAAACTGTTTATGCATAAGAAGTACATTTAAAGGTACTGCTTAAAATCACAAATTGGATATGACCATTAAATACACAAATAAATAGCTTTAACATTGAATTATACCACCTAGTAATAAATATTAAAATTGCAGCCTTTTTGCTAGCAAAAAAACATTTCAAACTTATACATTCATTTAATCCCAGTCTTTTATCAACAGCAAGCCGTATTTGCCATTCAGGTTCACAACATTCTAACAAAATGTCCTAATTCCCAGTGAAGTTTGTCAGTTCTACATTAGCTACACAAGGGATTGGAATTTCCTGAAATCCTTGCAAGATACTGCATGCTTAGTTAATGCATTATTCACATCTTTATGGCCGGAACATGTTCATAAATCCTTTTGGCCAGCTTTCTGATGGTCTTCCCTATCTAATAACTTGGACATGTTGAACAGAGGGCTAAGTAAACTACACCATGGGAATTACAGTTAAATCTTTCTTTTGCAACAATTGTTCTGTCTGCTGCTTCTAAAAAATACTAGAACTGTTACTAAATGGAGAACATCGACATCTGTGCAGTGACAGAGACCTGATTCAAGGCTCTAGGGAGCACCCCTGCATTACCAGGCTATAATTCATACTACACCTTTCTGCCTCCTAACCTGGACCGAAACACTAAAGGCGGAGGTGTGTCCATATTCATTAAGGATATCCACACCTGCAGGCTAGTTGCTTAGCATAATGCATTAGAGATTATCCAAGTGCAACTAACTCTGGGCAAGCCCGCAATCCAAATTGTAACTTGCTACAGATCCCCCACCATGCCCCAGGATTCCCACTCTTCATTTCTTGATACACTGGAAAATATTAGGGTACAACGCAACACCCAAATAATGGGTGATTTCAACTACCCCAGTATTAACTGGGAAAACTACTCATGTACCAACTCTTTTGCTCAACGTTTTCTGGAATTCATAAGTTCCAACGCCTTGGCTCAACATATCCACACCCCCACCAGGGGCAGCAATATCCTAGACCTAGTCATTACCAACATGGGTGACTGGTGTTCCACACCAGAGGTCAATTCCTCATTGGTCAAATCCGACCACAAGCTAATCACCCTAGACATCCACATCCCTCGCCCACCCCCCATTAGGGAAACCACCGTAAAAAATTTCTCCAAAGCCAACTTCACGCTTCTTAAGACAGAATTGGCAAACCCATGCAGATGGATAATAGAGTTACGACTGCTGAATCCTACACAAATGCAATTTATAAGCACTTACACAAGTGCATGGATTGTGCTATCCCTAACAGAACCAAGATGCTATCCTCCAAAAAAAGGAAGCCAATCTGGTGGTCCCCTGCCATAAACAAACTCTACAACAGAAGAAAGAAACTGTTGCAAAAAAGAGTAAAATCCAATAATTGGAGGAACTCCCTGGTCAGCCTCAGTAAGAAGCTGAGAACCCTCATAAAATCCTCCAAAGCAAGTTATGAAAACAAAATCACCACTGATTCTAAAGACAACCTAAAAGCATTCTATAGCTATGTCAAGAATCTCAATGGCAACACTCAGATCTGCTCTGAGTTACAGCACAATGGCATTAAATATACAGAACCAACTGATATTGCCAACATCCTGGCAGATAGTTTCAGTGCTAACCTTACCCTCTCTCAGCCCCTAAAGGGCCCATCTCTATACTGGAAGAATGCAAAGTTCCTGTAATTACGGCTGCACAGGTAAAAACCACACTCTCCTAAGCCAAGAACACAGCATCCATGGGACCTGACAACATCCCAGGCTGCGTTCTACATGACCTGCAGAATGAACTGGCACCCCACCTAAGTACCATGTTCAATCATAGCCTCACCTCAGGCTTTGTACCCACTGAATGGCGTACAGTGATGGTTATCCCACTCCACAAAGGGGGAGCCACCCCGGTCCCTGGGAACTACTGCCCCATTAGCCTAATGAGCCTGGTCTGCAAGGCCATGGAACGTATTATCATGGATCTTATAAACAAAGACATTGGTAATCTCCAAACTCTGGACCCCATCCAGTTTGGGTTTGTAAAAGGCAAATCATGTCTCCTAAACCTGATACACTTCTTTGAAGCAGTCACCAAAGCCGTAGATGAGGGTAAGGTGGTTCACACAGCCCATCTAGATCTCGCCAAGGCTTTTGACACCATCCCCCACTCTGGAATTATAGATAAACTCACTAAACTAGGTATAAATCCCTATGTCACAAGATGGGTTGCCTACTGGCTCACTGACAGAACCCATACTGTGAAAGTACCAGACTCCAAATCTGACTTCAGACCATTGACAAGTGGGGTACCACAGGGTTCAGTCCTGGGTCCTCTCCTGTTTGGTATCTACGTTTCTGAAGTACAGGCTAACACAGAAGGTCTTTGGCTAATGAAGTATGCAGATGACTGCAAACTTGGAGCCATAAAAAAACTCCTAATGATGTGGACATCCTAGAAAAGGGCCTCATGGAGACAGATGCCTGGTGTCAAACCCATGGCCTCAAGCTCAATGCCAAAAAGTGCATTGTCATCCCCTTTGGTAAAAACTCTGTACCCATGAGCTACCACATAGGTGGTAGTCTACTTAACACCAAAAGTGTGATAAGAAACCTTGGGACACAGGTAGACAGTAGTCTCTCCTTTCATAATCACATTGCCACTGTAGTCAGGAAATCCTTCCACATGGCACACCTCATCACAAAAGGTTTCTCATCCAGGAAAAAAGAGGTAATTGTTCCCTTCTACTCATCACTCATTAGAACCATTATAGAGTACAGCACCCCTTTTGGTATGTACCTCACAAGACATCTACAACAACTGGAAAGGCCACAGAAATACCACACAAAGAGGATTACTGGCCTCAGACAGATGCCTTATGCAGACCATCTCAAAAAACTCCAGCTTTACTCCGTCGCATATCACCTACTCAGGGGAAATTTCCGCCTAACATACAAAGCTATGCCAAACCCAGAGCTGTTGGACATGCTCCACTTAAAGAAATCCAAATCTCTCTGAGCTACATGCTCTAGGGACCTAAACCTTGTCACCACAATAAACAGAACATGCTGGAGCGATATATTCCTGTCCCATAGACTTCCCATACTATGGAACAAACTACCTATCCATATCAAACGAAGCTCCTCATTAGCACTCTTGAAGAAAAACCTTGATAATTGGATGGGAAATAGGGAATTCACCCCGGGGATCAGCTCTGTGGCCCTGCTCAACAGGGGCACAGAAAAATAATTTTCTTGGGTGACGAAAACCAAGGTACAATTTTGGCTAGGCTTATATAGGCCCTAGGGCCAACAGCCTAGTACCTACCTATGAACCTATAATATATCAATAATATTTAAATTTGCCACACTTAAATGTCCCACATATACTACCAGTGAATGAACTTGAAATTTTAACATATTCCTAAAATTTATGGATTTCTTATATGTAAATAGTTGCTTCTTGCCTGAATTTTAGTAATTTCTTTATGAATTAATTTCCAGTTGCTGCTCAAAATGTTTCTAATAACAGTCGTATCAGTAGTGATAGGCAGTGGGAATGCCTCCTGTACTGTGCTCTTAATATATTACTAATGACGTTAGAATTGTTTACACAATCTGTTGTAGTGTTGGAGGGACCATTATTCAAAATGGGTCTTGCTTTGCTCTGAATAAGTGTGGTTATTTCTTGTGTTATTTTGAACAATAAATTAACATCATAACCTCTATCTAAAAAGAGTGTTTTGATGTATTCTGCTTCAAAAAAAGGTTTTTCTTCACTTGCAAGCCTTTGTTTGTGTCTTTCTACTTTTCCCGGTTAGGGGTCGCCACAGCGGAACTCCGGTCCGCTAATGATTGGCAGTAGATTTTTATGTGCCGAGTTGCCAGCTCTGACGCACAGCCTTCAATGAAGGTACGCCCATTCACACGTCTCCACACAGAAGACGCTCTAGCTGAGAATCAAACAGGACGGCGTCATACTGTGAGGCGACAATGCTACCACAGCACCACCACCACAGTACTTCACTTGCAAGCCTACTGAGCCTAATATACTTGTCCTTTTCTAACTCACTTTTTTCATGTGAAAGGGGTGCTAACTTCCTATATGTAAAGAATTATTAACAAATGTTTCTTTCCTAAAAATCTTACTAGTCAGTCCTCCACTAAATTCTTCCACACCTATTGTGATGTCAAGTAAATTTATTTCATTGCCCATACAACGTACAGTAAAATTCAAAACAAGGAGTAGTCTTGTGTATATAATCAAAGAAGGATAGAAATTCCTCTTTGGTTCCTTTCCATATAAAACACAGATCATCAATAAAGTCCTTATAAAACAGTATTTTTGGGGGGGTTGATGTAGTTTTCTTCCCATAATACCATCACAAGACTGACAAAATTGAGAGCCATCTTGGCTCCCATTGCCACTCCAGTTTTGTCTTTGCAAAACCTTTTTTAAAACTGAAAAAATTGTTACACTAATTACAAAAGTGCATATATGGTGTTAATAAGTACATGTCCAATAGTGATAAATCTTGTCAGATATTCTATTACAAACTCAATCTCAGTACTTTGAGGGATGCAAATGTACAAAGAAATCACATCTATTGATCTATCACATCTATCACACATCTATCAATCATTGTCTATATTCTCTTAATAACTCTAACAAATGCCAAGAGCCTTTAAGATAAAATTATGAACACTGTACAACCGGATTAAGTAAAAGATCTAACAAAACAGAAATACAGGAAACAACAAAATAAGTAAGATTCCTGGGTAAAGGTCCTCTCCAAGCATAACACACTGTAATTCCAAAACAAAACAAAGTGAGGACCATCCACGGATGGCATAAAAAACCTTATTATAACTAGATAAAGAGTAAGCGCTTTCATGACCTGCTGGTCGCTTCTTCAGACTCAAGCATTCAATATCTTCTTCTAATAGCTTAAATAGCAGTTCATACCAATTAAAGCTACTCACTCATTAAAGTCATAACACTAAAAAGCACTTTTAAAAACATACTAAATAAAATACAACAAACATAATCCATCAATGGGGAAGTGTACGTGCACGTAACAGGGGTTTCAAGGAGACAGCATAATTTATTCCTGGTGTTCTATCTGCGTTAAAATATATAATCCATTTCAACTCTGCTATTTCTGTTCTGTTCCTAATATCTCCCCCTCTAATATTTTCTGTAATAATCTCTAGTACAAAAAACTTAAACTCATGGTGCACACCATACATCAATGTATGTTTTGCAAGTGCATTATTTTCTTTATTTTTAATATCCCTTATGTGTTCCTTAATACATTCTTTTAGTGAATGATTTGTTTTACCTATATAGAATGCTGTGCATTCTGTACAGAAACTATAATACACTACATTCTTTGAGTAACAATCAGCATAGAATTTTCATATTAGACTGGTCCCTAATCTTGCATCTAAAAAATCAGAACCTACATGAATAAAACTACAGGCACTACAATTTCTGCAAGAATAGCTAGCTTGCCTTTGTGAACTAACTAAAGATTTACCTACTCCTGCTCTGTAACATAGCTGTCTCTGCAGTGATAAATAATTTTTAAAAGAAAAGGGGTGTATCTCCAACTATACCACTCAAATCCTCAGAAGTTTTTAAAATATTCCAATTTATTTTTATAATATAACAGTAGGTATTCACATTAGTTGAGAAAGTCATAGGTACCCTAAGAAGTATGTCCTCTCTGCCATCACATATCACCCTATATTCAGCATTACTTTCTGAAAAATATGGTCCCCCTTTTGTCTCTCTCTCTCTCTCTTAACATAAGAGATATACAATCACTTATTTCTTTATCCAAGTACCATCTTAATAAAAAAATCTTCCTTCAAATCTTTTAACGCTTCCATCAAGGAATGTTCCTCATTATGTAATATAATTATCCTAAGTACTTGGCCTTTCAATACATTCTTAGGGGTATGCCTGGGGTGCATACTATTTTTTTGTAGTAATGAGATCTTCCTGCTAGGTTTCCTGTATAGACCTGTGCTACGATTTCTTGTCCCAGTTTTCTTCACAGTCACATCCAGGAATTCAATTTGTTCCCTGGAAAATTTGAATGTGAACTTAAGAAAAGGCATAGTACCACCCAGATATTCAATAAACTCCATGAACATTTCATTCAAGCTTTTCCACACAAAAAAAATATCATCCACAAATTTTACATACCAGATCAGGGAACCTATAAATCTATTGTTACGTAGCATGTACATCTCCTCCCATTGTAATAAAGCTAAGTTTGCATAGCTGTTTGCACAAGCTGTGCCCATAGCCATGCCAACTTTTTGCAAAAAGAAAGTTATTAAAAATGTACACATTCTCTAAAACTATTTCTAACAGAGTACATATGAGGTCAGTCTTTTGTAATGTTAAACACTTATAGCTCACTAAGAATTCTCTAACATTCTCTATTCCCCATGTATTGAGGAGAACAGTGAATAATGATTCAACAGCCATAGTGACAAACAAAAGCTTTCCATTAATAAACGTTTTCTTAACATCATAAAAGTCCTGCAAGAAAGATTTTGCATCCTTCAATACAGTTTTACTTTTCTCTAATACAGGACATAATGTCTTTTTGATGTAACTAGATAAAGGTTCAGTTGACCAGCTTCTTCCCGAGACTATAGGTCTCATCAGAGGGTGCTCTAAGTTCTTATGGACTTTTGGTAAACCATAGAAAACTAGCACCATAGGATGTAAAATGTTAAAGTATGTATATAAGTCCTCTGTAACCATTTTCGTCATGAAAAGATCTAAAACAAAAAAGCGACCTTCTCATTAATATCTCTTATGGACTTCTTCCTTAACATTTCTCTCATTTGCCTGTAATAAAAATCTTTATCCATGACAACTACGCCCCCTCCCTTGTCTGCAGGTCTAATTTCCAAAGAATTCATCTCTTTTAATTCAGCTAATGATCTATGTTCTTCTAAAGTTAAATTATAGTAGTCATTAGCATTATGCAGCTCATATGTAAGTCTAACTTCATCTTCACAAACCATAATGAATGTTTCTATTACTGGATGTGGGTTCGGTATAAAAACACTGTGCTTCCTGAACACCTGAGGGTATTCTACAAACCTCTGTTCTGGAAAAACATTTTTTAAAGTTAAATTCCTAACAGACATTTTTAGATTCAGTAGTACAACCACCATATGTGATCTTTTAGCCAGAATAAATGACAAACCCTTATTTAATAATGAGATTTGTGCTAGCATTAAGTACAGTGAAGAAATATTAATTACTAACCCACTGATTGTTTGCTGCATCTCTTCGGTCCATTCCACATTCTCTCTGCACCCCATTGTCTGATTGTTCTGCCTTCCCTTTTCCTGCTCCTCAACCTGTTCCTGGATTTTATTGGTAATGGCTGGTTTAATAAAAAAGAAGATCCACCACTGGAATTAGAAGGAACGATAGCTTCAGTAGCTGCCAATGAATTAGCAGCCATTTGCAGTATATCTTGGTTAGGTTCAGGAAGCAGTACGTTTGAACTTGGGGGTGGGTCTCGTGTTTCTGTACTAGGAGGAGTATCGGTTTGTTATAAAGCATCCCCTAGCAACGGATCTTCACTCACAGTCACTGCTCCTTCTCTGGGCCAGGAAAAGATAGTACCCTTAAGGAAATCCAGTTTGTCATGCTGTAGCTTCTTCAGCTTAGATTCTTGTAATCTTTTTTCAGAGGCCATAATATTGTCATAAACACCTCCCAGCTTATCCCCTATTAGTTCAGAGGAAAAGTCATTCTCAATACCAGTTTGTAAACACTTGATCTCCACCAAGTCTCTCGTCTGGGGAAGAAAGAAATTAACCAACAGTTTCATGTATTCCATACTTGTTTTAAGATTAAGTGCTTGCCAGTCCTTCAAAAGAGAGGGATATGCTTCTCCATAAATTGGCATTCTCAAAATTCATAGACCTCTTGGCATGACATTATGATGTAGAGATGCCTCCATGTGAAACCTTTGCCACTGGAGGCATTTATAGTTAAACAGCTTATTTTCTAAGTCTTTAAGGCTTGTCATAAGGTGCAACATAATACCTTCATCTGCTTCAACTCGTCGATCAACAAATTCCCTCAAAGTAACACTAAGTAATGGATTGACATCGGATCAATGTTGGAGAAATATCTAATAATGTCATCTTCTGAAACATAACATGAGTCATCAGATAAAAGGTAGTTTATGGCTTTGACATAATTTTTGGTGTCCATAATTACTACTGTCCCATCCTTATTGGCTTTCATAACTCAAATGTCTTTGTTTGTAGACAGTTGTTTTAAAGCTATTCTCTCATTTTAAGTTAGATTGCACATTTTTGGTTTAAGAGCCAAACTATTTCTTATATCATTTTCACAGACATCATGGAAAGCCTGTAATGTGCTGTGAAGGGTGGAATTGTAAGTACTTTTAGTGTGAATCCCTTTGTTGACATTATCAACATGAGGAATATCCTTCATTAAGTATTTCAAGTTCAGTTTATGGATGTAAAGTTATAAATCTACAAGGAATTTAGTCATGTTTGCTGTTTGTGTGGGAATAAATAAAAAAAAAACTTTAGATAAAACTGAGACATCATCATTCAAAGTTGCTTTGCTAAGATTTACAATCTTATTTGTATGAATTCATTTCTCCATTTCCCCCTTCCTCGACCATTTCCTTTTTGTTGCCACTTTGGAGTCCTTGTTGTTGTTGTGGGAGTCAGGGCAAAAAGGGGCAGGTGATAACACAGGGGTTGTTCTCCGTTGTTAAAAGGTGAAACTCAAATCTCTTCTTCAATGTGAGTAGACAGTATGTTTGAACCATTGCTGATTTGACGAGTATTCATTGGAACCTCAACATGTTCGTTCCTGAAGTTATTCTGAAACGCTTTTCTTTTTTTAAAAAAGTATGCTGTGCCTGTTTGATAGGCCTCTGCATCACTGTGTACTTTTTTGCAGTTTTTCTTGATAGTCATTGACACAAGCCTACTTATTTTTGCACGATGGTATAATACTAATTATTGAATTGTGAAAAATAAACGTTTTTGATGGAGTCATTTAAAGCACTCAATTTCTCTTCCAATAATTTTGTTTTCTTTTGATAATACTCTACTAAAAGTGTTGTTGAAAAGTTTAACCACATCTTCAAATAACTTGTGCCCTGGCTCCACACCATTCGGGAATTTATTGATACTTAAACCGAAGGGGACATGCTCTGCTTTGATACACTCCTGTAGGTATCAAATTTCTTATTGTACAGTTTTGAGCTTAAAGATCAAATTTTCTTGTAAGAATATGTCACTCTTGCAAGAACCAGGACTTTTTGAAAAATTTGCTTCATTTTGATGAATACTACTGGAACTAAAAGTCTGTAATATCCCGGTATCGGAAAATGGATTAACAATGTTATGAATAAGATCAGTAATGTCAGTGCTCTTACCTGGTAATGTGGACAGTTAATTGACAGTTTTTTGCCAGCATGAAAGTCTGTAGCTCCTCTTTTCTGACCTGGAGAACTGTAATTCATATTCTTTTCATGAGCCCTCGAAACAAAGCAGTCTGGTTACAAGCCTTCATGTTCTCTAGTAACCACTTACTGCTGCCACAGCTGAAGTTAATTTTAGGTTAATAAAATCAATTCCTAAAGGATCATGTGGGTAGAAAGGTCCAGATTAACATCTTGGGACAATAAATCTCCAAACAAGCCTGTCATTTTGCTAGATGAAAATTGACCAAACTCCAAAAATCAGCATAGAAACTTAAACCGAATAAAACACAAAGAACTTTTCTCTTGAAAAGGCAGCAAGCAGGAGACTGTGGTACAAGTTTTATAGGTTTTAGAGCTTTCATCCTTACTTTAATAGAACTTCATCAGAAATATTTCTTAAAACAAACGTAGTGAGTTTTAAACCCAGTTTAAAATGTCATGTGATATTATTGACAAATAAATGTAAAGAACTTATTTGTAAATGAATGAGTTGTAAATCATGTGACTTTCTCAGCCAACGAACAGCACAGAACTGTTTATGAATAATATGTACATTTAAAGGTACTGCTTAAAATCACAAATTGGATATAACCACGGTAAACCAACTTTTATAAGAGATAGCAATTACATTTTATAAATTTCAGTCACAAATTTTGAGGCTGATATGGAAGGAGATTCAAAACCAGAAAATGCTAATTATGACTTTCCCTACACATCCATATAATTTTATTGGTGCAACAAAGGATTTTGAAGCAAAGCTAAGAGGATACACAGCTTTCCAATAGGACAATGCTTTTGTCATACACTGTTCTGAAAGCAAACAGGCTCCTTGAGTGTTACAAGTGTCGATATTTTTCTAATGTTATCAGTAGAATGCCTGTTTTATACAATGATCTAGTTGACTTTTTCAATACAGTTGGCATACATCTTATGGAAATTGTGGCAAAGCACAAAGAAATTTCTAGACAGAGGGTAATAAGTTGATAAGTTGAATACTGAATGTCTATAACATAATTTTTTTCAGTCTTATCATTCCATATATGATGACATTTTGCAAGCTTGGATAAATAAGATGATGATGCAATAAAGCAAAAGAAAAAAGTCATAAGGAACTTAAATGACTATAAGAATGGCTTGGACTTTGCTTTGAACAAACCTTGGAAGACAGCCAATTAGGAGAGGAGAGGAGAAGAGCAAGGCTGAAAGATTTCCCAGCCACTCACGACTCATAGCCATTTATTTTGTTGTTGTTATAATCCACCATAGGAATGTCAGTGATCCCACACAGATAGGAATAATTGGCAAACAAGTTCAGCCAGTAAAAAACGTTTTTTTTTTTTCAAAATTAGAGAATTATCGTAATCTCTAAGAAATTCAAAAACAGCCCAAGGGGAGAAAGAGGAACCATAGGAGACAGATTAGTCACAATTATTACTTGAGCTGTAAACAATCACATGGGCAGCAGTGATAACAATCTGTAAGCACCAAAATTTCTACATTTAAATTTTTTAGTCCAAGTGCATATTTCATTAAGTAGAATACTACATTCCAAAATGGGCTTTATTTTTTTTCCAGTAAAAAGGGTCAAAGTGGACAGTGCTACTTCTGAAGTAAAATCACTAAAAAAACTGAATCTCTAGTTCTTATTCAAAGAGATCTCCCTTAGTGGTAGTATTTGAAAGCCCTTTAAAAAGAAAAAGAAAAAAAAAACATGAACAAACACAATGCACTTGCAATGGCAGTGGAAAAGGACAGAGATGTGCTTCGCAGACATTGTTAAAACAAAGATTATAATTTAACATCTTCGTAGAGAACTGCCTTGGTTATGATGAGTCAAAACTGAAATATTACAGTGATGAAGATGACAAATGTGGAAGCATATAGATGTAAGTACTGTAATATAAATCACTCCACAAAACATTGCATCGCAATTTAGTTATATTAACTCATCAGTGCTTAAACCACTGACTGTGAAGTGCACATGCTTCATGTCCAAAAAATACCAAATCAAACTTTTTGTAGGGGGCTTCCCCCCTTGCATATCACTACTACTTATATATACCCACTCTGAGATGGCAAAATAGCAGGTCATGTATCTCATTCCTGCTACTACAGAGATTTTGCACTGGTTCTTGTGACCAGAGTTGACAGAACAGCTGATGATAGTACATACAGTGATCATTTTGTTGGATCCCATATATAGACAGTACACTAAGCACTTTTTAGTGATTCTACCAAGTATGAATAGGTGAATTTATAAACAGAACATACCGACAAACTGATGCTGAGTTACTTGAATAGACTCTAGGTAATAGACTCACTACGCAACTATATGAATTTTTATTAACAAACAAACCAGTTTCAGTCTTTTCTGGGACACTCAAAATTTATGAATCCATGACAGACTCACCTTTTCATTCTACTATGTCCTTTAAAGGCTTCAAGGCCATGCCTTTAACTTTGGGGTCAAAAAATGTGGTTAGGACAAGTTGTGTTACTGACAGTGGATGCCAAGGACCTATGTGCTTTTGATTTCACTTTGTCTAACATCTCTTTTATTTCAGTATATTTATTTTATTTCAACAGCATTGTAAATAAATCTAGGATGTGGCAAGGAGACCCCTTCTTTTGCAAATTTAGAGATGGATTGTTGAGAAATGAAGTACCTGTATGGAACTATTTTTCAATAATGCTGACTTTTACACTCACTTTATTGGTGATATATTTTTGAATCTGAATTGCATTTTTCATTAATTATTTAAATAGCAACTTACCATTTTCATAGTTTTCAGCTAACTGGTCAGTATATACAATAAGTTTTAAACATCAGTTTAATTCTGGAAAGGGTTTATGGTAAATGAATTCAACCACTTTTTGATAACTTTTAAGTAATATGTAATGACATGCAGATAGTTACCAGTTACCACCCCTTATATGTGAAGGAGAGTGTCATCACATACCAAGAGATTTGATAATCTTGACTTGTCTTGGATGACAACAACTTTACCAATGAAATGAGAACTTCTGAAGCAGACATTTTTTTTGATGGGATGGGTCTGAAAAGGTAAAATAGTCAAGGTAATTACTGAAGTTTATAATGAACATATGATTATATCAATGTAAGTGATAGTCAAAATATTTATTTATTTATTTATTTATTACATTTGTTAACCGGGTTATGCAAAAGCCCATTTTCAGCAGAGGCTCAGGGAGAAAAGCTCCACAAGTAGTAACAAAGCTTAGATTAATTATAATTAATATAATACAGTAGACAGTATAGAATACAAACAATAGTACACATGTATACAGAGTCTGTAAGCTTAAACAGAAATACTAATTACAAAGACTATTGTTAAGTTAGAAATACTAATTACAAAGTGTGCACAAAATAAATTGAAATCAGATATAAATATTAACAGTGATGAAAGGCATGGAGTTATTAACTCTGTACAGAATGTCTGACATAACAAAATCCTGACAATCAAATTAAAAAAGCTGTTATGGGTCAGCAGAGTTAGAGCAAAGATGGAGGGACATTAAAAAGGAACAATCATATGATTATAGATATGCATTTAGTCTAAAATTTAATTTAACTAGTAAGGGTTTCTTATCAATACATGATAATTGGAAGAGCATACTAGGCCATCCTAAGTTATCTTAACACTGGGTAATGTTCCATTGTTTGTTCAGAAGAAGGGGGTTAACACAAGCACATTGTTAGAAAGAGACTACAGATGTTCAGATGGAAGGTTAATGGGTCAAGGCAGCACATAAATGTTTTATCCCATGCATGGGTCCCCAAATGTTATCTGTAATATAATCCTGATTATTCTTATTAGGGGTGAGATATAACTATTGACCATGGAATGGGTAAGGCCAATCTAACACCAAATGGGATAGGTTAATTTGAGCACCAGAAGGGAAATTGGCTAGGCTTAAAATGGCCCACAAGGGCAGTTAGCCTAGTACTTACCTAGGAACCTTGGGTACTTATCGCTTTGGTATGTGTAGACAATGTAGGTTCATACTTTCTGGACCTTATGTTTAAGTTAATTATAATAGAGGTATAGGTCTCCAAAGGACACTACCACTGTAGCTCGAGATTTGCAATATATGTGACTCTCTGCAATGACGGTGATTCATTTTACATGGGCAAAGCAACTCACAGGCTTCAAGAGAAGATTAGCTGCAGTTTATATTTTTTTCTGATGGAGTCCTGTATCACATGCCAGTGAAAGTGCTAACTTGACCTGCAGTTCCTGTTTTTTATACTGTGTGTTTTTGGTTTGGTTTTGTGCTAAACAAAGTATTGAGGACATCATCACCACTCACTCTCACAGAAGATGAGGTCATGCCATTTTTTCTAACGTGAGAAATTTCAATTTATGGCATTGACGGAGAAGGAGGAGATGGACTGCATACATGACAATGAGGGGTGGATGTTGGAGCTGCTCAGTATCCAGGGAAATAAATTCTATCAAACTCTCATGTACATCATAGGTATAATACATACATGTCAAGCAGAGTGCCTATTTGGCCCTCTTCAAAAGGAACCTTGACGATTGGATGGGAGAAAGGAAATTCACCCCGGGGATCACGTCAGTCGCCGTGCTAGACAGGGGTCCAGGGAAGTAAATAGTGTGGGAAGAAATAGCCAGGGAATTGTTATGGCTAGGCTTGTATAGGCCCTAGGGCTGATAGCCTAGTACCAACCTATGAACCTATAAGAAAAATGTTTATGCATATACTAGTACTCTGTTAGATTCTCAGAAACAACATGCAGTAATGAAGGATACCCAGGGCTGCCAGACTACCTAGTAGCAGTGTTTCAGGACAATGCTCACATGAAGATGTGGTAGCGACCAGTCTGGTGTCTGTATATTAATACATTTGTTAATGTATGATGCACACGTATGTAACAGCTTCTGCTGCTCCATAGGTAAGGGTTACACATGAACAAGAAGGACATGTCTGCTTATAAATATGGCACTACCTATAAAACACACTAGCAAACCTAAGCAAGATATCCATGCTTTTGTTCAGAGTGCTAAGCCTTACGGCTCTGACTGTTGTGCAGATTATAGATCTGATGACATCATACTGGGTAGTTGAGGAGTCAAACAGTAGATATAATTAGCAGTATACTGCTGCTGTTGTTAAAAATGGAAACCTCCTGGTGAAATTGATGATGTCACTGAAGTCATTATTCAACCTGGAAGACATAGTATAAAATGCAGTTGAGAAATTCTGGAACTGCTTTAGCTCTTGATCATGATTGTTGTAGCATTTCCTGTCATTGGCAGTTAGGCACCATGGACACAAAGGATACCCACCTCCATCAGTGTTATTAGTTATATGTCGCATGGTTAATACACAAAAGCTGCAGTGCATTCTCTCATATCATGGCATAATTAACTTTCTCACTTTCATCTTATATCCCTTCTGTGTACTCATCTGCAGGGTGTCCTAACCTCGGTCATCCTTCAGTTGTGGCCCTTATGTTGTAATGCAACACTAAAGGTTTCCCGTTAATGGAAATACTTCTTCTGGTCTGCAAACACACACTCATTGATGTTCCATATATGCTAGTGTGTTGTATTAAACACCTCCTTATTCTCCTTGTTTGTTGGCCTCCACACTGGTATGAACCACTAGGAATACAGTGTGTATGTTGCATATCCCAAAGGATAGCCATGTGATATGTTGCCGCTCTGAGATGCATTCTGTAGGGCATGGTCAGTCAATATATACTCGCAGAATGTGTTTCAAGAATGTTACATATAAATCTTCTCTATGCTATGCCACCCTTATATACCATCTATATATTACTAACATGGAATACACACCATATAAGGAAGCAGCACCACCTGTGCATGGTGCATGCATTGCTACATGGGTGCAATCTATGGCCCAGTTATTCCAGAAATACATGTGGTAAAAATTGCGCATTATAGGTGCCTTCTTAGTGGAACTATTCCTGTACAAGGGGCACAAAGCATGTAAGGAATGTGCTCAAAATCCTTGAGATAAGTTGTGATTTCATCAGCAGACCTTTAAAATGTGTCTGTGGTTAGGATGCCGACCCCTGTCATTAGCAAGCTTTTCAGCAGTATCTGACATAATATCAAGACTAACTGCATGGGGTCTATATCTTGGAACTCATATTATTGCTTGCGGGGCTATTGTAGTCATTAACACTATAAAACCTGTAGCTTGTTTTATGTTAGTTGGTCTTCTCTTCTAAGCGGCAATGCCACCTAGGTCATTGAAAACTCAGAACCTGGTGTAACAATTACATCCTTTTTGATTTATGACCAAATGTGTATACACGCTTATATATCTCAGATGTTTCATTAACACAGCAGCATGGCAGAAGAATTTATTCCTGCAGACTGAAGATTGTGGCCCTGTCCTGTGATTTCTCTGAGTCAGGTTTATGTGTAACACAGTTTTTGTGATACACCTGTACTATTCAGGGCAGACCATGATTTTGAATTCTTTGCAAAGCTGTCTTGCCTCATGGTCAGAAATGCAATAGCACTAACCTGCCATCACCCAAGAAGAACAAACAAAATCATTGTCAAACAACTTTCTACTGTAATGAAATTCTGTTTGCTTTCAGGTTCATATTGAAAGAACATCTTTTACACATTCATAAAAGTATTTAAATGCCTCAAACCAACCATAGCCTAAATAAAGTAACACAGCACAAAATATTAATAAGAAAAACAGAATAAAAACAATAATAATCTGTGAGTTTTATTATTGTTATGCTTCAAGATTAGTGGAAAAAGTAGCCATAAATGTCCTGTAGTAAAATATCTTGTGAATCAGCCTATTCATTGCCAGATAGACTGAGAAAGTATGAAGATGGTCTTGGGCAATTGGGTGGCAAATGTCTTTAAGGCTTTATCTTCTCTGTATTCACCACTACACAGACTTTTAGATTTAATTTGCACTGCCAATATTTTAGGATGCTGAATTCCTTATCTGGTTTCTGATATCAAGGTAGTATTTCTGCACAATTCTTCTCCTAGTCAGCCAAATAAGACTCAACAGGTCTCAGAAACACTATCTTGTAAGTGACGATTTGCTTTGCACAATCAGTGTAACTGAAGAGATTTGAAAAGCAACTACCATTTTGGATCTCGTACATCAGAAACTCATCATGAATTGTTGTTTGCCAGATTCCTTTGATGACATCGCCACACTCTTTCCAGTACAGGATTTAGTTAAGGATTAGTTTGTATCCAAGATATTACAATGATTTTTTTAATTGCAATTCATCCTCATCTTCAGTGCCACTTATATTTTTATAGTCTACATAGTCACAACTTTTCTGGTAAAAATTAACCCAGATTTAAATTTAAGTGGAGAGTTATAGGTTTTAAAAGTGGCACAACAAAACTTGCCTATGCAGTGCATATGTAGAAGACTTCACTGTATGCATCAAGACAAGAAGGTATAAAATAAAGACTCTGGTGCTACAATTTGTCTGTTTAATTCTGATCATTTAGGACATCATGTTATATAATCATATTTGAGAATTATTGTAGGTCCATAGGAAAGTAAGTACTAGGCTAGCTGCCCTTGCAGGCCATTCTAAACCTAGCCAGTTTCCCTTTTTATGCT
This sequence comes from Protopterus annectens, assembly GCF_019279795.1. Classification (NCBI taxonomy): domain Eukaryota; kingdom Metazoa; phylum Chordata; order Ceratodontiformes; family Protopteridae; genus Protopterus; species Protopterus annectens. Next base: position 287,560,184 of record NC_056748.1, on the reverse strand, counting down.
CGAATTAACCTATCCCATTTGGTAACAGATTGGCCTTACCCATCTCATGGCCAATAATTATATCTTGCCCCTAATGAAAATAACTGGGATCATACCAAAGATAATGTGAGAGGACCCATGCACGGAATAAAGCTTTTAGTTTCTGCTTGTCCATTAGTAGTACAGGGGACAGTCCTAGCTAAATTTTCTGTTCCCCATCCATAGATCCACGTTGTGCTTGAATATAGACAGGAAAGACTTTGTTTTATGAGGATAGGGAGTCTGTTCCAGAGTAGAAGTAACCTCTGTGAGATATAGCTGTCCCTCCAAACCATTTTGGAGATGTTGCCAAAGGGGGTTAGGTTAGAACCCTAGACTGAGCATTTCTGATGCCATACTTGATGATATAAATGCAGCAGTATTAGGTCAGAAGATGCCTTGTATGTCAGACACAAGTCCCCTCTTAGCAATTTGTAGGATCCCGAGTATAATGACAGAACCTTGAGTTGGTCCATGTAGGACACATTGTTTACACCTTGTAACCCTTTTAGTAAGGTATATTTGTGGACATTCCAGTTATTGCGTGTGACCGAACAGATACATGACAAAGGGGGCATTATATTCAATGACTGGCCTAACGAGAGCTGAGTAAAGAGGGGCAATGACATCCTTAGATCTAGACCCAATCGCTTTGTTTATAAGCTGTGCAATATAGAAGGACCTTCCTACAACAATGGACACATGATGGTCAAAAGTTTGGTCGCTGTTCACATAGGTTCCCAAATCCTGAATAAGTGGGTCAACTCTTACAGGTATATTGTCATTTTGGTAGTTCCCTGGGGTGGATGACTTCTCAAAGGATACGATAATGCATTTTTTTTGGCATTTAGTTTTAGTCCATGATTTTAACAGCAGTTATTTATTTGGGAAAAACCTTCCTGAAGGATGGATAAGTAATTTGAGAATTCAATAACTGCTCCTAGCTTGCAGTCATCTGCAAGCATAGTTAACCAGAGCCCTTCAGTATCAGCTTTATACTTCAGAAAAGTAGATGCCAAATAGGAACGATCATAGCACAGAATCCTGGAGTACTCCACTGGTGACTGATCTCTTTGTGGAGGTAACTTCCCCTATTTTGACTTCCTACATCCTATTTGTGAGACAGTTGGCAATCCAGAAGGTGATATGGGGGTTTATTCCCAGTTTATTTAGCTTTTCTACTATGCCTGAGTGTGGAATTGTATCAAAAGCTTAGGCCAGGTAGAGGTATACAGTGTGCACCATTGTGCCTTCATCCATTGCTTTGGTGACCTTTTGAAAAAAATTCACCAGGTTGAGTAAGCAATGAACTGCCCTTGAGGATTCCAAACTGAGATGGGTCCAGTGTTTGGAGGTTCTCTGCCCTGATTGATTATGTCCATGATAAGTCTTTCCATAACTTTACATATGAGCCTGGTCAGACTTATGGGTCTGTAATTGTCTGGGCCTGTAGAGAGAATCCTCCTTTATGCAGGGGAATGACTGTAAGGTTGTTTTCGATTCACTTGGTGCAAATTCTGTATGGAGGCTGAGACGGAACAATGTTGTTAGGGGTGTGGCTAAATCATGCTTCATGCTATTTTAGTTGCTTCCAGGGATATTGTCAGAAGCCATTGATAAAGTACTTTTTGAAAGCACTTTTAGGACTTGGTATTGTGTAATAGCTGGAGATGAGCCCATTTCATGTATATCTTGAGGGACAGATGGAGGGGAGACAAGGGTAAAGTTAGAGTTAAATGTATTGGCCAATAGGTTGGCTATATCTTCAGTCTCAGTGTAGGTAACATCGTTCAATCAGCTCAGCACATTTCTGCTTTGTGCTTTTGAAATTATGAACCTAATGAAAAATGCCTTGTGATTGTCTTTGGACTTTGTAGCTATTTTAGCCTCAAACTTGTCTTTGAATTTTATTAAGCTCCTAAGATGTTTGTTTATTTCAATGACATAGGCTCTAACATTCTGGGAATTACTCTTCATACTTTTGGTCAACATTATTTTCCTTTTATTATAAAGCTTGTTGATATTATGGTTCCACCATGTATGTTTGTTTCTGGGATTTGCCCAGCAATTGCTACTATGGGGTACAGCTGCACCTTTGCAGCTGCTTACATGCTGGTATAGTATGATGGTGTATGTTTTTGTGTATTCAGTGGAGTTAACTGGGTGTGGTGGGGATTTGAAGCTTGCCAATGTATCACTTACAAATTGGTAGTGTGTCTTAAAATAAATTTCTAAAGGTACCTTGGGTGGAGGGGATCACTGGTTTTAATCTTATTTCAAAAGAGACTGCTTTATTGCCAGATCTAACATGTTACAAAGATATGCGAGGGATGGTGCAAGATGCTCCCATATTAGTATGGACAAGATTCAAGATGTTATTCTCCCTAGTGGGTACTGTGACTATTCCAGGGCATTTGCAATGACAAAGTCCAAGAATATCTGTCCTTGTACACTAGTGGTGGTGTAGGTTACCCACTCTATAGTTAAATAATTTAGATCACATAGGAAAATGGTATTGGGTTTAATACTGAGTTATTCTAGTTTCTGTACACAGGTGTTCTGCTTTCTTGTGTCATAGAAGGAGTTCTATATCTAGATAATGATGATTATTTGGGCATGAAGAAGCTCTAGTGCATTATACTGCTTTACCAGAATTGATGTGAGTCTCTTCTGGATTTAGACTGAGACACCTCCACTTTCTTCCCCTCCTGTACAGTAGCTGGTTTAAATGTGTGGAAGGTGTTACAGCCCTGCACAGAAGAAGTGCTCTCTGCTATTTTAGACCATGTCTCAGTCACTACACAGATAGCAATGTCCTCCAGAGTGCGAAGAGATTGCAGGGAGTGGAGTTTCTTGTTTAGGCTCCTAGCATTGATCACTAACACCTTCATATTTTCCTATGCTTGTTTCATTATATTGAAAGGTTTATCAGACTGACATTGCCTAAAAAAGCACTATGGGGATGGAGGTGGACAATGTCTTCACCAATAATCAAAATCCTAGAGGTGACAGATACAGGCCATCCCTAGTGAAATAGCATGATCTGTTGATCATATCCTCCCATGTTGACAAATATAGGACCCCCCAATGAATGACACCAAAAGCTAAGCCAATTATTGAAGTCAATTAGTTTTTGCTCATATTGCAGCATCATCCTTGGAGAAGGTAGAATGCTGCTCAATTTTAGGATCATACCTGCCTTTGACACATAGTCTGAGAGTTTCATCATGTCTCTCTTTATATTGTCCAGGAAGGTACACCTCGCCAGAGTCATACTGGTACCTGTTGATCTGATGGATCCTGGAACCAGACAAGCAACTAACCATCACTTTTTCCTTGCTAGAGGCACACTGTATGCCTTACAATGGAGTCACCAATAACAAGAATGTTTGGTTGGGGTGATGCCTGCCTTATGGGCTCAGCATCTGTGACTTTGGGAATCCTTGTGCTATGTGAGAGGTAGGCTTAACTTGCTGACTGTGCTTGGTGCCTGTGTTGTGTTTTGGAGGTCTTTGATGTTTAAGCAAGTCAATATTTAGAACCTCATATGATGAATTATGTATATTGTGATGGCCTTGGAGAGGTGTGATGTGTGGTGAACTTCTGACGATTTTGCTGTCTAAGTTTACTGCATGTGAGATTTTTGCCTCCAACAATATTGTATATGTACATCTGGCACACACTGTGTTATGCTGTTTAGTAACTGATGATCATCAGAAAGCATAAGATAATTCTTACACTGTTTCAAGGTAACCATCTCAATGAGGCTGACTAGAGAAGTTATGGAGAAATGTTGCTCCATGATACTGACAGAAATGACTGGAGTAATGGTAACAATAACTGCTTGGAGTTCAGTTTAAGGATAATGTTTGGGTGGATTTGCTATTGAGTATTTGAAGTTCATTGCAAAACAGCTAGCCTGGAAACTTTCTTCTGCCACTAGCAAGAACCAGTAAACTAATTATAGTAAAAAAAAAATCACTAATATAATACTAAAATAAGTGCAAACAGTATCAGTACACTCAATATTTAGCAATTTTAGCAGTCTTAGACTGGTGAGTAGTTTAAGGGGAGAGACACAGCAAATGATACTTACAAGCTTATTGTCAACAGCCAATTAACTGACAGAGGGAGGGAG